>NW_027514854.1:300000-600000 GCF_048772815.1 Callospermophilus lateralis | reverse complement strand
AAGCACACTTCATTGTAAGCTTGGTCGAATCCATTAACACCTTGAACATGACGCCAGCAGATTGGGCTAATATGTGTAAAGCTGTGCTAAATGGAGGTCAATACCTATTATGGAAGGTTGCCAATGAGGAATTTTGCAAAGAGATGTCTAGGCGAAATGCAGCAGCTGGTTATCCTCAGAGAAATCTAGATTTGTTGTTAGAAAAGAGACCTTATGAGGATCAGCAACAACAAATTCCATATGATCCTGGCATATACGCACAAATTGCTGTAGAGGCAGTTAGGGCATGGAAGACTTTACAAGGACATGGAGGTTTACAAGGTCAATTATCTAAGGTAATACAAGGAGCTAATGAATCTTACGCTGGATTTGTAGATAGGCTTATTGAAACAGCTATATAGTTTTTGGAAATACAGAACAAGCAATGCCATTATTAAAACAACTGGCTTATGACCAAGCGAATCATTGCTGCAGAGGTATCATTAGACCATGGAAACATGAAGATTTAAACACATTTATTAAATTTGGTAGAGACATTAATGAACAAGAGCAAGTCATGGCAGCTGCAATAAAACAGGCTTTAGATGCCAGAGACATTAATGAAAAAGGGCAAATTGTGGCAGCTTTAGTAAAACAGGCTTTAGAAGACAGGCCAAGAACATGCTACAATTGTGAACAAACAGGACTTTTTAAAAGGAATTGCCCCATAGGAGGAGGGTTTAACAAAACTAGGTATCAAAGGACTAGAATACCGGGTATTTGGCCACGATGACGTAGAGGGAGACATTGGGCTAATGAATACCATTCTCAAACCACCATAGAGGGTACTTCATTATCAAAAAACAAACAAGCACCAGGTGTTTATCCACGATATCATGAAGAAAGGCATCCGGCTCCATTGCCAAAAAATGGACAGGGGGGCCCAATGCTCTGGGGCCCGAAACCGCAAATATATGGAGCACTGGAGGAAACCAGCAACCCCATCAGTGTAGTGCCCACGACACATTGTTCATCAGATCCCTCATCAGACAAACCAGAGGGAGTGCAGGGTTGGACATCTGTGCCTCTGCCAGATCAATACTAACTCCAGAGATGGGAGTTCAAATCATTCCCACAGGGGTGAAACGACCTCTTCCCAAAAGAACAGTAGGCTTATTATTGGGATGCAGCTCTTCTACTCTAAAAGGACTTATGATGAGTCCTGGGGTAATTGATCGCGATTATGAAGGTGAAATAAAAATTATAGCCAGTTCTCCAAAGGGTATATCAGTAATTTCTCCAGGAGATAGAATAGCACAATTACTAATAATACCCAGCCCACATGATAAATTTTACAGTTATGCTGTAGAAAGGGGTTCCAAGGGATTAGGCTCCACAGGTGTAGATTGGGCTATGCTTTCTTTAAATTTATATTCTCGCCCCATGCTAAAACTAAATATTCAAGGACATGAATTCAATGGGCTACTGGATACAGGTGCAGACCTTAGCATCATCTGTCGTCAAGAATGGCCAAAACATTGGCCATTACAACAAGCCACTCAAACGCTTCGAGGCCTAGGAGTGATGACTAATCCCCATAAAAGTGCAACGGTATTAGATTGGAAGGATCCTGAAGGATGTGAAGGAACTATACAGCCATATGTATTGGAACATCTTCCCGTGATGTCCTAGATCAATTAGGTTTGACATTAACAAATAACATCAATCAAAATTCACCCACTATTATGGCTAGACAAGATTTTAGGAAAGGAAAAAGATTAGAAAAGCAAGAATAAGGTATAGCAACACCAATACAAAAAGATCAAGGAACAGATAGATATGGGTTGGATTTTCAGAAAGGGCCACTGAGACAATAAATATTACTTGGAAATCAGAAAGACCAGTATGGGTTCCTCAGTGGCCCCTGACTAAAGAAAAGATACAAGTAGCCCATGACCTGGTCAAACAACAATTAGCGGAAGGACATATACAACCTTCTGTGTCTCCCCATAATACTCTCATTTTTGTCCTTAAAAAGAAATCTGGTAAATGGAGATTATTGCAAGATTTAAGAGCCATTAATAATGGGATGGTTATTATGGGACCTGCTCAATCAGAGATTCCTCAATTGTGTGCTTTGCAAAAACTTGGTATGCTTTTGTTGTAGATATTAAAGATCGTTTTATTTTCAATTCCAATTCATCCTGAGAATATTCCAAGTTTTGCATTTACTATACCTGCACTGAATCATGAAGGTCCTGACAAGAGATATGAGTGGAAAGTACTCCCTCAAGGGATGGCTAACAGCCCAACTATGCGTCAAATTTATGTTAACAAAGTAATCCAGCCACTTAGAAATCAAATTTCTGAAATACAAATTTTTCACTATATGGATGATGTATTATTAGCACACAAAGTTAAAAACCCATTGCTAGAATGGTATGCCACACTTACAAACGTATTAAAAAATTATAACCTAGAGATAGCAATAGGTAAAATACAATTAAATTTTCCAATTAATTATTTAGTAGCTCTATTATCCTCAACCATGGTCAGTCAACCAAAAATTCAAATACGAGTAGATCAACTCAAATCAATTAATGACTTTCAAGAGTTATTAGGAGACTTAAATTGGATAAGGCCTCATCTAGGTATACCAACAGGAGAGTTGGGACCTTTATTTGATATCCTAAAAGGACCATGAGATCCAAATTCACTCAGAATGTTAACGCCTGAAGCAAGAAAAGCAATAAAAATCATTGAAACATATATGGGAAATATGCTTTTGGATAGAGTTGATATAATTTTGCATTTATTATTTATTGTACTAACAACAAAAAAAATATTTCTACAGGAGTATTTTGGGAAGAAGGTCCACTATTATGGATACATTTATCTTATTCTTCTAACACTATTATTACTTGCTATCCTGAGGCTGAGGGAGAATTAATACTCATAGGAATAAAAGCAGCAAAAAGAGTGTGTGTGGAATTTCACCCAATAAAATTATTACTCCATATACTATGAATCAAATTGATGAATTAGCTAATTAGTTAAATACTTGGGCAATAATCGTGTGTAAATCTAATGTTTCATTTGATAACCACTTACCATCTTATCTTTTATTGTCTTTTTGGTCATCGCATCCTGTAATTTTTCCAAAAATGACAAGAAAACACCTATCATGAATGCTCCAAATATATTCACCGATGGGTTAAATAATGGTACAACAGCAATAGTTACACCTGATCCAACTTTTATATTTTTAGTACCAAAACAATCAGCTCACAAGGTAGAGCTTAGTACAGTATTACAAGCTTTTGTGATTTTTAAAGATTCTGTATTTAATTTATTTTCCGATAGTCAGTATATAGTTAATGCTATAGTATCCCTTGAAGATGCTGGTAGGATTTCCCCTTTCTCTACTGTTTTCTCTTTGCTTTCCACTATACAAAGTCTAATCTGGGACAGAAAAGATCCATTCTTTATAGGACATATCAGGGCACATACAGGATTGCCTAAAGCCCTTAGTTTGGGCAATGATTTAGCAGATAAAACTACAATTGACATACATACATATTTTGTTTACACTAGAAGAAGCAATAAATTTTCTTAAAAAGTTCCATGTCAATGCTTATACTTTACAAAAGCATTTCAAAAAAACTAAGGAACATCTAGACAAATTATAAAACAATGTCAAAATTGTGTGACCTTTTTACCACAAGTTAATCTTGGAGTCAATTCTAGAGGATTGATACCTAACCATATTTGGCAGATGGACGTCACACACTTGCCAGAATTTGGAAAATTAAAATATTTGCATGTTACAGTTGATATTTGTTCTGGATTTTTAATGGGCTCCCTTCATGCTGGAGAAAAAAACTAAAGATGTTATAGCTCATTGCTTACAAAATTTTGCCACTGTGGGCATTCCAAAACAGTTAAAAACAGATAATGCCCCCGGTTACACTTCTAACTCTTTTAAACAATTTTGCTCATCATTTGGCATTACTCATATAACAGGAATCCCATACAATCCACAGGGACAAGGCATAGTTGAAAGAGCACATCAAACAATAAAAATGTACTTATTAAAGCACAAAGACGGAATTGAGAAGGGGTATATATTCCCCAAAGATAAACTTAAATTAACGCTTTTTACTCTAAACTTTTTAAACTTGGATTCATCAGGACTTAGTGCTGTGGAAAGGCATATGTTTCCAAAAAATGTGCATAAGCCCAAGGTACTTTGGAAGGATATTCTAATAGGACAATGGAAAAGTGTTGACCCAGTAATTGTCTGGAGTCGGGCGTCTGTTTGTGTGTTTCCACAGGAAGTACAGCAGCTGATTTGGATTTTGGAGAGATTAACTAAAGTCCTGACCCAGTGATTGTCTTTAGTCAGGGGTCTGTTTGTGTGTTTCCACAGGAAGAACAGCAGGCAATATGGATTCCAGAGAAATTAACTAAAGTGATTTCTATAGACCAAAAAGAAGATGATTTGGCTCAAATTCATAACAGCTGATATCCAAAACTCCAGTTTGGCTATCCTTACATCTGCGACAGAACCAGGATGCTTTTTTCAATATCTATTTTATTATTGCCCTTTCCCACATCATGAAGTTCTATTTTTTATTTTTTTTTTTGAGCTCATACAGACCTAGGTTAATGTTTTGCTGATCAGTTCTATTTTTTGACTATAGAGTTTTTAGACATTCCAATGGTGATTTCACCTGTAAAAAGTTATAAGGCCTTTACTATTATGTTATGTGTTGTATATATTATATTATTTGTGCACACTTGTGTTTTGTGTTTTATGTTTGAATGTACATATATCCATATATCATATATGATGTGCGCTCATGAAAAAATGGATCCAAATTTTTTTTTTATTCACGTGATTTAAATAGTTTAATTTAAATTGGGTAAACAACTGTTGAGGATTGTTTTAATATGTGAACAAAAAAAGGAGTTTAGCAGAACTGTTTGTTGACTTTACCTTTCCTTTTCATTATATTTAATAATTCTCTTCAAGATAATGTAAATTGTTAAGATAATTGAGTTTTTTAGTGCCTTCTGGAATGGTAAGTAATTTTTCTTTAGCCATTATTGCCAGAATTCCAATCTTCAACCCAGTGCTGGTGAAGACAAAGATAAAACCAATCTACAGCTTCTGCAATAGCCATCACTGAACTGCTTGCAGAACTTGCCTGGAATATATATCACTTGTATGCATTGTGAACTAACATGTATGCATTGTGAACTATCTGTTGGTGCAGCGACTTGTGGTAGTGTTGGGGTAATTTTGCTGATGCTCTCATTGGTGGTACAATTTTTCCAAAAGGAGACATCAATTGGCTTGGTGTATCTTCCCTATTCTCACTTTATAGAGGTCAGGAACCTTACAGAGGAAGGCGAAAGACTTCATCTGCAATGACTGTACTTTCGGCCATTTTGGTTTTGGATGCACACATGGGATCTTTCTTTAGATGCATAAGGGGCTGAGAATTTAATCAACAGCCTCACACAGAGCTAAGAGGCTGATTCAGACACATCCCTTTCCAAAGCAATTAAGCAAAGAGCCACAGGTGATTTCCATTCATTTCCATTTGAAAACTGTTTTCTTCAGGTTTCACAAAGGGGTGGCCTGAGGCAAAGAACTACCTGACATTCAGGGTAACAGAACAATATGTAAGCAAAAGTCCCAAAGCAGGGTTTATCCACTGAGACTTTTCTGGTCACAGTGATCTGAGTTTTCTGAGCTTCTCGCCATTCACTTCAGCTATCCAGATCATAGCCATGTCACAGAGCTTGGAAGTGATTCATATCTTGGACACAAAACCATGAGCCTCTTCTGGAGAGTGGCCAGAATTCAGGAAGAAAACAGCAACTTAGGAAATTAGCAGGTGTTGCCCATCGATAAAGCAAGCCAAAGTCCATACATAAATCAGGCAGGATGAATGCTGGGAAGCTTTCTACCAGACAGGACACATCCATTGAATCATTCTCTTTTCTAATGTCTACAACCACGGACACAGTGCGATACACAGACATAGAAACAGTCGCCTTGTCAAATGACTTATTAAAAACAGTTCACTACAAACCAAACAAACCACCTTTCCTACATATTCTCAGAATATGAGACAAACCAAAAAACCACACCCACATAACAAAGGCACCTCCTTCCCTCAAATGGGTCTGTGACTATCCGGAGTGTCCTCTGACTGGTGGGCCACACTATGTTCCCCTGAGATGGCCTGTCCTGTATGAGATTAGGTCTCCTTGGTCAACTCTGTGAACTTGTCAGAAGCCAGGGGTGAGCCTCTACCTGCTTGCTCAGAAAAGGCCCCTCTTGAGAGCTTTCCTGTTATTTGGCCATTCCCACATCGGTAGGTATCAAGAAAGATTGACTCTATCCTTGGAAAATCAAAACAAGTGAGACCACTAAGACTGGGACTTGGACTGGCTCTGGGTGCCTGGCTTACTGGATCTAAGTTCAGAGAGTTTGATCACCACGGAAGTGACGTAAGTCACTTCCTTCAGGAATTGAATGAGTTCACTGCCTTGGCAACCACTTTGTCCTAAGAGTTGACTCCAAGGGTCCCATGAGATGGAGGCTGCCCCTGCTTCCTGTGACACTTTCACAAGTTAGAATGGTATATCAACCATAGGCACACAGGAACAGCTCTCCACACAGGCCTGGTTTGGTCCATCTTCTCTACATTAATAAGAGAGAGGCTGATTCATACATATCCCTACATCCTGACCAGGTTGTTTTCCATGGAAGATGACTTTTGCTCTCTCAGGTCTTTCATAGCTGCCTACAACTTATCCAGGTGTCATTTATGTAGGACATTTGAGGTTCTCAACAGGTGGAAGATCGCCTACATTCCTGTATTGAAATACCAACTCCTTCCCTGCTCTTCTGTAAAGTTAGATTGAGGGAAGAGTGTATGATTAGGGTGAATAACAGGTTCGATTTGGGTGAGGAATCATTCTGAGGGTTGAATAACAGTATTGGGAACCTGCGATATTTACAAGAATATATAGGTGAAATATAAGTATGAAAACAGAAATCTAGTTAAGATTTGAAGCCGAGAAGGGCATGGGAACTTGATTGGGATACTTAGCGTTGAATTACGTTCTGAACAGATGTCTCAGATAAATCGATATACAATGGCATAGGACCATGTACCTTGAATGATTGAATGTAGAAGAGAACATCAAGTCAAAAAGGAATACTCGGTAGGAACAGGAGATCGTAGTTTTAGGAAGAAGAGTGAGTATAGGATCTGGACCAAAAGTTCTTTAGCAATATGGTTTCAGTTGAGAGTGAATGTAAATGTTAGCACATGTGAAGAGTCAGTCACGATGATGAACTGGGGAAAATATGGAGGAAAGCAGATATTAATAGAGACATTAGGAAATCAGGCAAAGTATAAACTGAGTCATAGGACTAGACATTTTCAACAGGGTTGAGTTTGGATATATAATGTTAGAAAGAAACAAATATGTAGTCACCAATAGGATTGACATTTGAGAGCATTAGGCAACCTGGACATGGGTGCATTTAGTAATCCATGCTCATTTTCCATTTAGGCTTTGGTACAATCATAGGAGTGACCTTTGTTTTATGTGTCCAGAATATTACTGTGATAAAATGTATATGTAGATCAGGTGACATGGGTATTTCTTCCACCATTTCTGGGAGCACTATTTTGAAGAAATATAAATTAGTATTGGGGGTACAAAGGGTATACCCTGTGTCATAGAATATATTGATAATGCATCAATTGACCATCATGTGAATAAATAATATAACTTTTTCCACTTTAAATAATGGATTGAATTGATATCTGAAAATATATAAGAAATCTAATATTGATATACAGTCATTCATTCCAACGAGTTATACATCTAATAGTAATATTAGGGTTATGGGTTATCATGAAAGGTGTGTGGGTTTTGCTTCAATAGTGATTACGGAAATCGAAAATAATGTGTTTGGAAAGAAGTCTCATGAAAATATCAGTCAAGAAACATGGAGAAATACATGTGTTCTGAAGCAGGAAGTGACTGAAAGTGAAACAAATGCCTATCAATTTGCTAACTTGTGGATGAAATATGTATCCTATGATGTGCATAAACTGAAGAAATAGCAATGTACCAGTGTTGAATAAAAATGAACTTCAAAATACACATCATGTCCCATAGTAATCTACTTGAATTGATGTTAAACAGGGTCAGTTACTGTAGAAATGTTAGGATATGTATGCACCATTCAACGAAGGTAGTTTTCAGTACTAGGAAACAAGTATGTATTTTAAGTGGATGAGTATTTCTGAGAATAATCTTGTGAAAAGTTGATTATAAATCCACATACATGAATATAAATGAATTTAGGGAGTCTACAATAAGACACATGTTTCATATTTTGAAAAATCTAGACAGAGTGCATATATATATATATATGTATATATATATATACACACACACAGAGAGAGACATTAAAAATTGCAATATATATGCCAATCGAAATTTATCGTGAAATATATATCATCATCAGATCCAAAAATATTAATTTCACTGAACATGGATTTTTGTATAAGGTTGTTCAAATAGGAAGCTCACCCATGGGTTGTATTTTCAGTTCCAACAGCGTTTACGAGGAGTGGTCATTTCTCACAATTTGTATCTGCCAATCAGCCTCCTCATGAGACTGTATGTGTGATAACCAGGTAGGATTCTATATGTGCATATAAAAACACATGTTCTGAATAAGCTAGAGAGAATGGGAGACAGTAATTTACATATTTGTTAACTTTAAAAACACATGGAAAACTATTTCAATTAAAAATTGACTAGATTTATTACTCCTACCCTATATAATGCAAAAGGCAAGTCCAACTATACACCATGCCTCCTATGAAATGCTTGTATTTCTATTTTGTTTGAGTTATTTTTCTCCATTAGTAGTCAGAGTCTATTAGGATATGGGTTAATGTCAGGGATTCAGTATTTCAAATAAATGCTACACACAAATTTTTGCACTCTCATACAGAAAAATGCCTTGACATTACCCTCGCCTGAAGTAAGACACAATTAGAGGAGAAGAGTTAAAAATTCTGTGAATACATATCTGGAATGGAATACGCTCAGGAGTTCACAACCTTGGAGGTGGTAGAGGAGTTTCCAAAAGTAAGGGACAGGGTAAACACTCAACAAACATGGAGCTCTGCTGGCCTAAAGACTTCTTGAGAAACTGCCTCTGAGGTTGCGCACTTGAAATATAAGTATTTGTGAGGAGCTTCCTTTGTAGTGAGACCATCAAAGCTGGGTGTGCATGTATGTGACCTGGAGGACATAGTTTCTTATTTTCCACTGAACATGAGGCAGCAGTGCTGATTTCTCTCTATGTAGGTTAACAGTGTCCACTGGGGGCTAAGTTTCTCTCTGTGTGGACTGTGAAGCCATTTGGTCATCCTCCACTTTTCGTGGTATTTCTTACTGCTGCACTGGGAGTTTGTTATTTGCTTCACGAAATACAAGTAGTTCACCTGGTACAGTGCTGGAGGGAGTTCTGTCACCTGTGGTGGGTAAGGGTCTGCAAGAGAATGCACCAACCATGCTTCTATCCCACATAGCTTTTCCCTTGACCATAGCATCCTGATTCTGAACATTGCCCTGAAACCTCTCCAAATAACAAGATGCCTTTACATATAAGGATCTGCTGGCTGCACCATGTCAGTCACAAGCCATTTGGAAGACAATGGAAGATCCCCATGGCCCCACCACAGATGTTTTATCACACACCTGCCCTCCACTGCTCTAGGCCCACTACTCAGAAGGCTCCAACTTACTGGCATCTCTGTTCTACACCATTTGCATGAAACCCAGTGAATCAAGGCACTGTCTGTTATACTCATGATCAGAAACCGGACATCCAAACTTTCTCCAGTGGTACCTGGTCCTGGGAATTTCAAAAATTTCATGGTATTTATCTAGCCATTTTTCAAGGATGAAGTTGGAGGCACTGTGGGTTTCAATTCATTCAGGAACCTTTAAATTTTGAGAAAGCTGATTTCAATGAAATCTCTATAGAACTCTCACAGACAAGGCTTCTCAAAGAGTGGTCAAAAGGTCACATGAAACCACGCCCATTGAGGTCTACAGTGTGAGTTTCATGTGTGTTTTGACTCTCAACTATGGCTGCCAAGTCATTCAGAATAAATTCATGTGATATCCTGGCTGAAATTTCCAATGCTCTGTGGAAAGCCACCCTGGGCCTAGATCTCAGTTTCCAAGGGCAACTCTCATGTGTGGCCTCTTATAATCCCAACACAATTCATGACACCTCTTCTCTGAGTTCAGTTCCAGAACTCAGTGTCTAAGGGGAATCACACCAGAGTTCACACCCAGGTGGACCCAGTCTGTTAGGGTAAAAGAAATTGAAGTTAAAGTGTAAAATAGCGGGTGTTGTAAAGTTTCTAAGCTGCAAAGCCTGAGTTAAAATGTAAAGGACCAGGTATTGTTAAGTTCCCATGCTAAACCTAAAACCTGAAATTCCTGTAGCTGTTAGGACAATTCCTTTCACTGCCCATTAAATATTCCCCCTTACCATCCAGTTGTTTAATAATCTAGGACCCTGTGCAGCTTGGCACCTAAGCATATCAGGGCCCAAACCAATCAGTTTGAATGTACCCCCCTCCTTAGGATCGACCTATCACCCCCGCCCGACCTGATTCCACCAATGAATGTGCTAATCAAGTTTGAGAGTTGTTGTTCGATTTTCCGGCTGATCAAGATGATTTCCTCTGATATATATAAAGCCTCTGCCTACCCAAAAAGTGTACTGAAGCACTGCTTAACCTCTTCTCGGGGATCTGGGCCGCTGTTGCTTGTGGAGTGAGCATAGAGCCCCAGCGAACTGAATTGGATCCTCAATAAATCCCCATTGCTGTTGCATGAGCCAGTCTCTTGGTAGTCTCTTCCTCCGACGTCTGCTGGAATCTTACAAGTCATCTCTTCCAACTGCCACACAAATGACCACAATTAAAACCAAAACACTCCCACATGGCCCTCATATTCTTCCATATAGACACTCATCATATCCTCTGGCTAAAGGTTTCCATGAGGGGCGCAGCCCAAGACAGTGTCCAAAATAAGCTCCCTTGCCTCTGGTTTGCCTAAAGTCAGGGTGGCCTGGACAACCTTCCTGTGAACCAGGAGTGGTCAAATAGGCCTGCCATTAATACTACTTCGGTTCACCAATTTGAGGCCTACTGACTGTGGGGTTTAGATTCTTTATGTGAATTGGAGTAATCAGAAAACCCAAGCACCTATGGGCTAGCCTCTGCAGGGCTTTTAAGAACTCAATTGACCCAAAGGATCCCTATTCTCACTTGATGGAGGTCAGGAACCTTACAAAGGAAGGTGAGAGACTTTATCCATAATGACTTCTCTTTTGGCCAGTTTGGTTTGAATGCATACATGGGATCATTCTTTAGATCCATCAGGTGCTGATAATCTAAGCCACAGACTCACAAAGGGCCAAAAGGCTGAATCAGACACATCTCCTTCCAAAGAAATTAAGAAAAGAGCCACAGGGGATGTCCATTCATTTCCATTTGAAAACTGTTTTCTTCAGGTTTCAAAAAGAGATGGCCTGAGGCAAAGACCTTGCTGACATTCAGGTCAACAGAACAATAGGTAAGCAAAAGGCCCAAAGCAGGGTTTCTCCAATGAGACTTAAATGGTCACTCTGATATCTGAGTATTCTGAGATGCTCTCCATTCCCTTCAGCTATCCAGTACATGGCCATGTCACAGAGCTTGGAGGTGGTGCATATCTTGGAGAGAAAACCATGAGCCTATTCTGGATATTGGCCAGAATTCAGGAAGAAAACAGGAACTTAGAAAGATAGCAGGTGTTGCCCATCGATAAGGAAAGCCTCAGACCATTAATAAATTTGGCAGGATACATGCTGGGATGCGTTCTACTAGACAACACAAATCCATTGATCCATTCTCTTTTCAACTGTCTACAACCACGGACACAGTGGGATTCAGAGACATAGAAACACTCGCCTTGTCAAATGACTTACTAGAAACAGTTCACTCAAAACCAAACAAACCGCCGCTACTACCTATTCTCAGAACATGAGACAAAACCACAAACACACACACACATACAAAGGCACCTCCTTCCCCCAAGTAGGACTGTGACTATCCAGAGTGTCCTATGACTGGTGGGTCATACTATGTTCCACTGAAATGGCCTGTCCTTTCTCAGATCTGGTCTCCTTGTCCAACTCTGTGAAGTTGTCAGGAGCCAGTGGTGAGCCACTACCTGCTTTCTCAGAAAAGGCCCCTCTTCAGAGCTTTCCTGGCATTTGGCCATCCACACATCAGTAGTTACCAAGAAACTCTGACTCTCTCCTTGGTAAATCAAAAAAATTGAGACCCCTGGGACTGGGACTGTGACTGGCTTTGAGTGCCTGGCTTCCTGGATACCAAGTTCAGACAGTTCCATCACCAAAGAAGTGTGATGAGGTCACTTCCTTCAGGAACTGAATGAGGTCACTATCTTGGCAACCTCTTTGCCTTCACAGTTGCTTCCAAAGGTCCCATGATATGGAGGCTGCCCCTACTTCCTGTGATACTTTCACAGGTTAGAATGGTATATCAACCATAGGCACCTAGGGACAGCTCTCCACATAGGCCTGTTTTGGTCCATCTTATCTATATGAAAAAAAGAGAGGCTGATTCAGACACAACCCTTTATCCTGACCAGGTTATTCACCATGGAAGATGTCTTTTGCTCTCTCAGGTCCTTCATAGCTGCCTAAATCTTCTCCATGGATCATTTCTGCATGGGCCTTTTAGGTTCTCAGCAGGTGGAGAATCCCCTACATGCCTGTATTTTGAGACCAACTCTGTCCCTGCTCTTCTGAAAAGTTAGATTGAGGGATCAGTGTATGGTTAAGGTTAATAACATGTTTGATTTGGGTTAGGAATCATTCCGCTCAATTAATAATGGTATTGGGAACCTGTGACATTTTTAAGAATATATAGGTGAAATATAAGTATGAAAACAGAAATCTAGGTAAGATTTGAAGCCCAGAAGGGCATTGGGCCTTTGATTGGGATACTTAGCATTGAATTATGTTATGCACAGATGTCTCAGATAAATCGATATACAATGAAATAGGACCTTGTACCTTGGATGATTGAATGTAGAAGAGAACATCCAATCAAACAGGGATAGTCTGTAGGATCAGGAAGATAGTTGGTAGGTGTTGAAATGAGGGCGAGTATAGACTTTGGACCAAAAGTTCTTTAACAATAGGGTTTCGGTTAGAGAGTGAATGTCAATATCAGCACATGTGTAGGGTCACTCACAATGATGAACTGGGGAAAATATGTAGCAAAGCAGATATCAACAGAGACATTAGGAAATCAGGTATAGTACAAAGTGAGTGATAATATTAGACATTTTCAACAGGGTTGAACTTGACTGTATAATCTTAGGGAAAAATAAATATGGAGTGACAAATAGATTGACATTTGAGAGCATTAGGCAATTTAGACATAGATGTTTTAGTAATCCATGGTCAATTTCCATTTAGGCTTTGGTACAATCATAAAGGTGAACTTTGCATTTGGTGTCCAGATTATTACAGTGATAAAATGTATATGTAGATCAGGTGAAGTATTTCTTCCACTCTTTCTGGGAGCAATATTTTGAAGATGCATAAATTAGTATTGGGGGTACAAATGGGTGTACCATGTGTTTATGAATATTGAGATAATGCATGAAGAGACCATACTGAGAATTAAAAATATAACTGGTTCCAACTTTAAATAATGGAATGAATTGATATCTGAAAATATACATGAAATCTTATATTGATACACATACATTCATTACAACCATTTATACATCTAATGGAAATATTAGGGTTATGGATAATCATGAAAATTGTGTATATTCTGCTTCAAAAATCATTATGAAAATCAAAAATAATGTGTTTGGAAAGAAGTTTCATGATAAGACCAGTCAAGTAACCTGCAGGAATACGTGTGTTCTGAAGCAGGAAGTGATTGAAAGTGAAACAAATACCTGTAAATTTGATAACTTTTGGATTAAATATATATCCTATGATCTGCAAAAAAAGAAGAAATAGTAATTTACCACTGTTGAATAGAAATAAACGTCAAAATACATAACATGTCCCATAGGAATCAACTTGCTTTGATATTAAACTGGGTCAGTTACTATAAAAATATTAGGATTTGTGTGCACCGTTCACTGAAGTTAGCTTTCAGTACTAGGTAACAAATATGAATTTCAGGTGGATGAATATTTCTGGAATAATCTTCTGAAAAGTTGATTATAAATCCAAGTACATGAACATGAATAAATTTATGGAGTGTATAAAAGACACATATATTTCATGTTTTGAAGAACCTGGAGAATATATATATATATATATATATACACAGAGACATTAAAAACTGGCAATATATATGCCAATAGAAATTCATCATGAAATATATATCATCCATTGAAGCAAAAATATTTATTTTACTAAACATGGATTTAAGTAAAATGTTGTTCAACTAGGAAGCTCACCCATAGGTTGAATTTTCAGTTCCAACAGTGTTTAGGAGGAGTGATCTCTTCTCACAATTTGTATCTGCCATGTCATCCACCTCACAAAAATATAAGTGTGATACCAGGTAGGATTCAATATGTGCATTAAAAATACATGTTCTGAATAGGCTTCAGAGAAAGGGAAACAAGAATTCACATATTTGTTAACTTTAAAAACACATGGAGAACTTTTTCATTTAAAAATTGACTAGATTTGTAACACCTACCCTTTATCATGCAAAAGGCAAGTCCAACTATACAACAGGCCTCCTCTGAACTGGTTGTATTTCTATTTTGTTTGGGTTATTTTTCTCCATCATATTAGGATTAGTAGTGAGAGTCTAGTAGGGTATGGGTAAGTGTCAGGGATTCAGAATTTCGAATGGAAAATAGGAAAATTAATCTCATGTGTATTCAAATATGTGCTACACAAAAATCTCCCCACTCTGATCCAGAACAATGCCTTGACATTTCCTTCACCACAAGTAAGACACAATTAGAGGAGAAGAGTTAGAAAATTTGTGAATACATATCCGGAATGGAAAATGCTCAGGAGTTCACAACCTTGGAGTTGGGACAGGAGTATCCAAAAGTAAGGGATAGGGTAAACACTCCACAAACATGAAGTTCTTTTGGCCTAAAGACTTCTTGACAAACTGCCTCTGAGTTTGGGCACTTAAACTATATGTTGTTGTCAGGAGATTTAGCTTCCTTTGTAGTGAGACCATAAATCTGGAATGGCATCTATGTGACCTGGAGGACATGGTTTCTTGTTTTCCAATGAACATTAGGCAGCAGTGATGAATTCTATCTTTGTCGGCAAACTTTGGCCACCTGGGTCTAAGTGTCTGCCCGCGTGGACTGTGAAGTCATTTGGTCATCCTCCACTTTTCGTGGTGTTTCTGGCTGCTGCACTCGTAGTTTGGTGTTGCTTCAAAAAATACAAGGAGTTCATCAGGGACACAGTGCTGGAGGGAGTTCTGTCAGGTGTGGTGGGTCAGGGTTTACAGGAGAATGCACCAACCAGGCTTCTATCCCACATAGCTTGCCCCCTTGACAAGAGCAACCTGATTCTGAACATTGCCCTGAAAATAATAAGATGCCTTTACATATAAGGGTCTGCTGGCAGCAGCATGTCAGTCACAAGCCATTTGGAAGTCAAAGACATATTCACATGGCCCCACCACAGATGTTTATCACACACCTTCACACCACAGCTCTAGGCCCACTACTCAGCAGGCTCCAACTTACAGGCATCTCTGTTCTACTCCATTTTCATGAAACCCAGTCAATCAAGGCATTGTCTGGTACACTCATGATCAGGAACCAGATATCCAAAGGTTCTCCAGTGCCACCTGGTCATGGGAATTTCAAAACTTGCATGGTATTTATCTAGCCATTTTTCAAAAATGAATTTGAGACACTCTGGGTTTCAATTAATTCAGGAACCATTAAATGGTGAGGAAGCTCATTTCAATGAAAGCTCTAGAGAACTCTCATAGGCAAGGCTACAGAAACAGAGGCCAAATGGTAACATAAGCAAGGCCCATTGAGGTCTACAATGTTAAGTCCATGTGTGTTTTGACTCTCAACGATGACTGCCAAGTCTTTCAGAATAAAATCATGTGATATCCTTGCAAAGATTCCCAGTTTTCTGTGCAAAGCCACCCTGGGCCTAGATCACAGATACCAAGAGCGAATCTCATGCGTGGCCTCCTAAAATCTCAAAACAATTCATGGCAATACTTCACTGAGGTCAGTTTCAGAAAGCAGTCTCTAAGTGGAATCACACAAGAGTTCAAGCCCAGGTGAACACAGTTATCTCTTCCAACTGACACACAAATGACCACAATTAAAACCAAAACACTTCGACATGGCCCTCATTTTCTTCCATATAGACACTCATCATAACCTCTGGCTGGAGGTTTTCATGAGGAGCGCAGTCCAAGACAGTGTCCAAAATAAGCTCCCTTGCCACTCATTTGCTAAAGTCAGGGTGGCCTGGACATACTTTCTGTGAACCAGGCGTGATGAAATAGGCATGCTGTGAAGACTACACCGCTTCTCTACTTTGAGGCCAACTGACTCAGAGGTTAAGATTCTTTATGTGAATTGGAGTCATGAGAAAACCCAAGCACCTCTGCAGGGCTTTGGAGAACTCCTCTGACCCAAAGGATCCCTATTGATGGAAGTCAGGAACCTCACAGAGGAAGGCGAGACGTCATCCACAAGGACTGCTCTTTTGGCCATTTTGGTTTTGGATGCACACATGGGATCTTTCTTTAGATCCATCAGGTGCTGAGAATCTAAGCCACAGCTCACACAGGGCCAAGAGGCTAAATCACACACATCCCTTTCCAAAGCAATAAAGCAAAGGGCCACAGGTGATGCCCATTCATTTCCATTTGAAAACTGTTTTCCTCAGGCTTCACAAAGGGGTGGCCTGAGGCAAAGAACTTCTTGAAATTAAGGGCAACAGAACATTATGTAAGCAAAAGGCCCAAAGCAGGGTTTCTCCACTGATACTTTACTGGTCACACTGATATCTGAGTTTTCTGAGATGCTCGCCATTCCCTGCAGATATCCAGTACATGGCCATGTCACAGAGCTTGGAGGTGGTACATATCTTGGACAAAAAAACATGAGCCAATTCTGGAGATTGGAAAGAATTCAGGAAGAAAATTGGTAATTAGGAAGATAGTAGGTGTTGCCCATCCTTAAGGAAAGCCGCAACCCATTCATAAATTGGGCAGGTTGAATGCTGGGAAGCTTTCTACTAGACAGGACAAATACATTGATGCATTCTCATTTCTAATGTATACAACCACGGACACAGTGGAATACACAGACATAGAAACACTCGCCTTGTCAAACGACTTACTAGAAACAGTACACTCCAAAAAAAAAAAAAAAAAACTAACCGCCTTTCCTACCTATTCTCAGAAGATGAGACAAAATCATAAACCCACAACCACACCCACAAAGTCACCTCCTTCCCCCAAGTAGGTCTGTGACTCTACGGAGTGTCCTCTGACTGGTGGGCCATACAATGTTCCCCCGAAATGTCCTGTCCTGTCTCAGATATGGTCTACTTGGCCAACTCTTTTAAGTTGTCAGAAGGGAATTTTGAGCCACTACCTGCTTTCTCAGGAAAGGCCCCTCTTCAGAGCTCTCCTTGCTTTTGGCATCATAATATCAGTAGGAACAAAGAAAGACTGACTCTGTCTTTGGTAAATCCAAGCAAGTGAGCCCACTGGGACTGGGACTGGGACTGGCTCTGTGTGCCTGGCTTCCAGGATCCCAAGTTCAGAGAGATCCATCACGAAGGAAGTGAGGTGAGGTCACTTCCTTCAGGAACTGAATGAATTCACTGTCTTGTAAACCATTTTGTCCTAATAGTTGCTTCCAAGGGTCCCATTAGATGGAGGGTTCCCCTACTTCCTCTGAAATGTTCACAAATTAGAATGGTATGTCAACCTTAGGAACCCGGGAATAGCTATCCACACAGGCCTGGTTTGGTCAATCTCCTCTACATTAAGAAGAGAGAGGCTGATTCAGACACATCCCTTCATCCTGACCAGGGTGTTTGACATGGAAGATGACTTTTGCTCTCTCAGGTCCTTCATAGATGACTATATCTTCTCCAGGGTTCATTTCTACATGGATCTTTGAAGTTCTCAGCAGGTGGAAGATCCCCTACATTCCTGTATTGTAAGACCAACTCTGTCCCTGCTTTTCATTAAATTTAGATTGAGGGAACAGTGTATTCTTAGGGTTAATAAAATGTTTGAATTGGGTTAGGAATCATTCTGCGGGATGAATAATGGTATTGGGAACCTGCGATATTTATAAAAATATAGAGGTTAAATATATGAATAAAAACAGAAATCTAGGTAATTTTGAAGCCTAGAGGGCATTGGGCCCTTGATTGGGATACTTACCTTTGATTTACATTGTGCACAGATGTCTCAGAAAAATAGATATATAATGGCATAGAACCTTGTACCTTGGATGATTGAATGTCGAAGAGAACATCCAGTCAAAAACGGGTAGTCGGTAGGATTAGGTAGATAGTAGGTTTAGGAAGAAGTGTCAATATAGGATTTGGAATATATGTTCTATCGCAATAGTGTTTTGGTTAGAGAGTGAAAGTAAACATAACTTCATGTGAAGGGTCAGTCACAATGATGAACTGGGGAAAATATGTAGGAAACCACATATCAATAGAGACATAATGAAATCAGGCAAAGTATAAAGTGAGTGATATGATTAGGCATTTTCAACAGGGTAGAGTTTGAATATATAATCTTTGGAAGAAACAAATATGTAGTCACCAACAGGATTGATAAATGAGAGGATTAGGCAACATGGACAGGAATGTTTTTAGTAATCCATGTTCACTTTCCATTCAGACTCCGGTACAATCATAAGTGTGACATTTACTTTTTGTGTCCCGAATATTACTGTGATAAAATGTGTATGTAGATCTGGTGACATGAGTATTTCTTACACCATTTCTGGCAGTAATATTTAGAAGACATATACATAAGTATTGGTTGTACAAAGAGGTGTGCCCTGTGTCTATGAATATAGAGATAATGCATGAATTGACCACACTGTGAATAAATAATATAGCTGATTCCACTTTAAATAATGGATGGAATTGATATCTGAAAATATTTAAGATATCTTATATTGATATAAAATCATTCATTCCAACCAGTTATACATCTATTGTTAATATTAGTGTTATTGTTTATCATGAACGGTGTCTGAGTTTCACTTCAAAAATGATTATGAAAATTGAAAATAATGTGTTTTGTAAAGAAGTCTCATGAAAAGACCAGTCAAGAAACATGGATGAATACATGTGTTCTGAAGAAGGAATTGATTGAAAGTGAAACAAATGCCTATAAATTTGCGAAACTGTGGATGAAAAATATATCCTATGATGTGCATAAACTGAAGAAATCATAATGTACCAGTGTTGAATAAAAATGAACGTCAAAACACACAGCATGTCCCATTGGAATCTACCCGCATTGATGTTAAACTGGGTCAGTTACTGTAGAAATATTAGGATTTTTATGCAACATTCACTGAAGTTAGTTTTCACTAGTAGGAAAAAATATGTATTTCAGGTGGATGAATATTTCTGAGAATAATCATGTGAAAATTTGATTATAAATCCACATACATGAATATGAATGAATTTAGGAAGTGTGTAATAAGACAAATATATTTCATATTTTGAAAAATCTGGAGACTATATATATATATACACACAGACATTAAAAAGTAGCAATATATATGCCAATCGAAATTCACCATGAAATATAAATCATCCACAGATGCAAAAATATTCATTTTACTGAACATGGATTTATGTATAATGTTGTTCATCTAGGAAGCTCACCCATAGGTTTAATTTTCTGTTCCAACAGTGTTTAGGAGCTGTGATGTCTTCTCGCAATTTGTATCTGCCAAGTAAGCCACCTCACAAGATTGTACGAGTGGTACCAGGTAGGATTCTGTATGTGCATATAAAAATACATGTGCTGAATATGCTACGGAGAAAGGGAGACACGAATTCATACATTTGTTTACTTTAAAAACACATGGAGAACTCTTTCAATAAAAAAATTAACTAGTTTATACCTTCTACCCAATATAATGCAAAAGACAATTCCAACTACACACCATGCCTTCTCTGAACTGCTTGTATTTCTATTCCAATTGGGTTATTTTACTCCACCATATTAGGATTAGTAGTCAGAGTCTAATAGGGTATATGTTAGTGTCAGGGATTTAGTATTCTGAATGGAAAATTGGAAAATGAATCCAATGTGTATGCAAATATGTGCTACACAAAATTTTTCCCACTCTCATCCAGAACAATGCCTTGACAATACTTTCACCCCAAGTAAGACACAATTAGGGAAAAAGAGTTAGGAATTCTGAGAATACAAATCTGGAATGGAATATGATCAGGAGTTCACAAACTTGGAGGTGGTAGAGGAGTTTCCAAAAGTAAGGGACAGGGTCAAAACTCTCCATATAACAAGATGCCTTTACAAATAAGGGTCTGCTGGCTGCATCCTGTCAGTCACAAGGCATTTGGAAGCCAATGGCAGATCGAAATGGCCCCAGCGCATATTTTGTGTCACACACCTGCCCAACATTGCTCTAGGCCCACTGATCAGCAGGCTCCAACTTACTGGCATATCTGATCTACACCATTTTCATGAAACCCAGTCAATCAAGGCACCGTCTGGTATACTCATGATCAGCAACAGGACATCCAAAGTTTCTCCAGTGCCACCTGGTCATGGGAATTTCAAAAATTTCATGGTATTTATCTAGCCATTTTTCAAGGATGAAGTTGGAGGCACTATGGGTTTCAATTAATTCAGGAACCATTAAATGGTGAGGAAGCTCATTTCAATGAATGCTCTGAAGAACTCTCACAGGCAAGTCTTCCCAAAGAGTGGCCAAAAGTTCACATGAAGCCAGACCCATTGAGGTCTACAATGTGAGTTCCATGTGTGTTTTGACTCTCAACTATGGCTGCCAAGTCTTTAAAAATAAAATCATGTTATATCCTGTCTGAGATTCCCAGTGCTCTGTGGAAATCCACACTGGCCTTAGATCTCAGTTTCCAAGGGTCACTCTCATGCGTGGCCTAATAAAATCCCGACAAAATTCATGGAAATACTGCTCTGAGGTCAGTTCCAGAACTCAGTCTCTAATGGGAGTCACACCAGAGTTCAAGCCCAGGTGGACCCAGTCATCTCTTCCAACCACGATACAAATGTCCACAATTAAAACCAAAACACTCCCACATGGCCCTCATCTTCTTCCATATAGACACTAATCATTACCTCTGGTAGCAGGTTTCCATGAGGGGCGCAGCCCACAACAGTGTCCAAAATAAGCTCCCTTTTTCCCTCATTTTCCTAAAGTCTGTGTGGCCTAGACACCCTTCCTGTTAACCAAGAGTGATCAAATAGGCATGCCGTTAATGCTGCTTTGCTTCTCCAATTTGAGGCCTAATTACTGTGCGGTTTAGATTCTTTATGTGAATTGGAATCATGAGAAAACCCATGCACCTATAGGCTAGCCTCTACAGGGCTTTAAATATCTCATTTGACCCAAAGTATCACTATTCTCACTTAATGGAGGTCAGGAACTTTACATAGGAAGGCGAGAGACTTCATCTACAATATCTGCTCTTTTAGCCATTTTTGTATTGGATGCACACATGAGATATTTCTTTGGATCCATCTAGTGCTGAGAATCTAAGCCAAAGCCTCACACAGTGCCAAGAGGAGGATTCAGACACATCCCTTTCCAAAGCAGTTAAGCACAGAGCCACAGGTGATGCCCATTCATTTCAATTTGAGAACTCTTTTCTTCAGGCTTCACAAAGGGGAGGCCTGAGGCAGAGACCTTCCTGACATTCAGGGCAATAAAACAATAGGTAAGCAAAAGGCACAAAGCAGGCTTTCTCCACTGAGACTTTACTGGTCATACTGATATCTGAGTTTTCTAAGAAGCTCGTCATTCCCTTCAGGTATCCAGTACATGTCCATGTCACAGAGCTTGGAGGTGGTACATATCTTGGACACAAAAGCATGAGCCTATTCTTTAGAGAGGCCAGAATTCAGGAAGAAAACAGGAACTTTGGACGATAGCAGATGTTGCCCATCCATAAGTCAAGCAGCAGTCCATTCATAAATTGGGCAGTATGAAGGCTGGCAAGCTTTCTACTAGACAGGACACATCCATTGATGCATTCTCTCTTCTTATGTCTACAACCACGAACACCGTTTTATATACAGACATAAAAACACTCGCCTTGTCAAAGTACTTACCAGAAAGAGTTCACTCAATCCAAACAAACCGCCTTTGATACCTATTCTCAGAACAAGTGAAAACCACAAACCTACACCTACACCCATAAAGGCACCTCCTTTCCCTAAGTAATTCTGAGACTATTTGGAGTGTCCTCTGACTAGTGGGCCACAGTATGTTCCCTTTAAATGGCATGTTCTCTCTCAGATCTGTCCTCCTTAGCCAACTCTGTAAAGTTGTCAGGAGCCAGCATTGAGCAACTACCTTTTTCTCAGGAAAGGCCCCTCTTCAGAGCTCTCTTGGCATTTTGCCATCCTCACATCAGTAGGTACCAAGAAAGACTGACTCTGTCTTTGGTAAATCCAAACAAGTGAGACCACTGGGACTGGGACTGGGACTGGCTCTGTGTGCCTGGCTTCCTGGATCCCAAGTTCAGATAGTTCCATCAACAAGGAAGTGAGGTGAGGTGAATTCCTTCAGGAACTGAATGAGGTCACTGCCTTGGCAACCACTTTGTCCTAACATTTGCTTCCAAGGGTCCCATGAGATGCAGGCTGCCCCTACTACCTGTGACAGTTTCACAAGTTAGAATGGTATATCAACCATAGGCACCCGGGAACAACTCTCCAAGCAGGCCTGGTTTGGTCCATCTTCTCTACATTAATATTTGAGAGCCTGATTCAGACACAACCCTTCATACTGACCAGGTTGTTTTCCATGGAAGATGACTTTTGCTCTCTCAGGTCCTTCATAGCTGCCTACATCTTCTCCAGTGATCATATCTGCATGGATCTTTGAGGTTCTCAGCAGATGAACAATCCCCTACATTCCTGTATTGTAATACCAACTCTGTGCCTGCTCTTCTGTAAAGTTAGATTGAAGGAAGAGTGTATGGTTATGTTTAATAACATGTTTGATATGGGTTAGGAATTATTCTGCTGGATGAATAATGGTATTGGGAACCTGAGATATTTATAAGAATATAGAGTTGGAATATTGTAATGGTCGGGCAGGCATAGGAGGAAGAGACCACCAAGAGACTGTCTCATGCAACAACAAAGGGTTTATTGAGGGTCCAGCATGCTGGGGCTCAGAGCTCACTTGAATAGAGCAGAGAGTCCTGAGAACAGCTTAAACAGAGCTTATATACTTTCCTTGGAGAGGGCAGGGAGGGAAATTTATTGATGCGTCAGGGAGAGTGGGCAGTTTGCTTTCAACGGGATGATGGAGTACATTCTGCAGTTTGGCAGTTGGGGACAGCACATTCTGGGAACAAGATTAGCAAACAGTTCTCAAGATTTCAACAGTGTTTTATTAAGCATACAGAAAAATAGGAAGTGACAAGTACCTATTTTATTAACTTTTTATTCCCCAATTCTTCTTCTGGTTACTTTTAATCATGAAAGTGATCATTGAAGGGTGTCACATTTTATGTCTCCTAGTGGGTATATTTTTGTCTGATTACCATAAGTTTAAATTGTCCAATTTGAGCTTCGAGAAAGGAAACTACATGGTTGAGCCAACAGGGTCCTACAGTTAGCAATAATATGAGGATTATTAATGGACAGGCCTGGGCTGATGAAAGCATAGTTAACCAGAGGGACTGTGTGAACCAAGACTCAAACCACCCTTTTTGGGCCTCTCTCTCTCGTTGACACTCTTAAAGGCATTTTCTTAATATACTCATAGGTTCTTATACAACTCCAGTATGGTCGGCATAAAAACAACCTTCTTCCCTCAATGCAGCACAAAGTCCCCCTTCTCTCATGAAGAGAAGGTTTAACCCTCGCCTGTTCTGTAAAACAACTTCAGAGAGAGAGGTTAAACATTCCTGTAAAGCTGTGATGGAGGTTTTATTATCTTTAATTTTTGGTCTATTGCTGCTTCTAATTGGGTCATTTGTTGTGTCCCATGGACTAGGGTTCCTGTGCTCACTCCTGCAGCAACTCCTATTCCTAATAGGATGGCTAAAGTGAGAGATACAGGTTCCCGGTGGAAACAGGTTGTATGCCCTCCGATTTGATCTTTAAATGAACATGCATCATCCTAGAACACTCTGGGAAACATCTGCACCATTACATAATTAATCACATCTGTTGTCCATTTCATGAAAACATAAACAATGTTTAAGTATATAGAATTATACTGTTGTAGGTACGGAAAAGGAAAGGAATCTAAGATAGCACCGAAGACAGGGAAACAGCCCTATTTGGTTGCAAACGGATTTAGAGGGTATTGCTTCTGTTGTAATCAATTAATCTTCTGAACCCCAAGTTTAGGTAGTTTCAGAATTTGTACCCAACATGTAAGGGAAGGGGCTCAGAAGTTCACAGTCTGCAGAAGTTCACAAAAAGCAGTTTTTGTTTCTGTTATTTTTTCCTCTGTTCTCGGCAAGTTAACTTTTCAAGGACACTTGGGACAGGGAGAGCTTTTTTTTCTCTTTTTTTCTCCCTGCCAGCTGTTACCATGGAGCCTAGTTGGTAACTTCTTTACTTAGAATTGTAGCCATCTCTGTGAATCCCCAGCTCAAGGCCAGAGGCCTTGTTCACTTATTTTGTGAAAAACTCGTAAGGGGGTGTCTAGCTTAGGAGTGCTGATTTTTCCAGCCACTGGCCAAGTAGAACAGGGCGACATGAAAACACGGAGTTTATCTACATTGAATTCTTTTATAGGGACTCTTTTGCTGAAAGTCCTAAAGTCAGCAATGGTGAAGACTTCTGGAGAAGGTCATATAAGACTTTTCTGTGGGCCTGGTGAAGAGGGCCAAGACGTGGAAAGCAAGGCTGAGAGCAGCTCCGTTTATCTGAGAATTAGGAAGGAGAGATGTAAAAGAATATTGGGAAAGGGGTTTGTGATTTTCCTGGCAACAAAAACTTGAGCAGTAGAACAGGTAGAGCAGAGGGGACGACAGGAGTGAGTATCCCAAAAAGCCTGTGAGGGACTTTAAATTCTTAGTCACCTGTTTTTAGTGATGACAAGGCAACTTTAAAGGTCACTTTCATTACATCTTGGATAGTGGTCTGAGGGATCTCCTCAGCTGGTTTGAGCTTTGGGTTAGCTGGTAAGAGGACCTGATGGGACCTGCTCTGGGCACTTACTGGAGAAAAGAGGACTGAGTGGGTGGAGGGGTACCTCAGTACCTGATACCTCAGCAAGGGCGCAATGGTCTGAGAACCGGCCGAGGTTTGGTTTTTTGATCTAGTAAATGGAGGGGAGAAATCAGGTTGCTGAGGTGAGAGTGAAAGCAGAGAGTCTGGAGCAGAAGGCTGAGGGTTAGGATCTATTGGAGAAGCATAGTTCAGGACGTGAGTGAAGGAGGGAAAAGGTCTTCACATAGGGGAATCTCCTTCCACCCTTTTGATCACTTGTAGAAGTTAAAAATGTCATGCATAATTTGAGGATCTAGAGAGCCTTCTGGGGTCCATCGGTTTTGGTTGTCTAATTGGTAATATGGCCAATGCTGTGTACTGAATTTGATGGGGAGTTTGGGTTCCACCAGGCAGTCCCTGTATGCTACCATCCCCATGACTTACAGAAGAAGTTGGCTTTTTCCCCTCAAAGCCGTGGCTCTTTGTGGCTTTGATAGTCTGCCATGCAAACATAGTAATCTGGGCTAGCCAACCTGCATCTTGCTCACGTGTCCCTACATCCATAATGTTTGTTTCCATTATCAATGATACAGAAGGTATTTAATAGAATTTTAGTGGGATCCACTTTATCAGATATATCCCAATAGGAAAAACCTATAGCCAGCTGAAAAATGTCTGGGTGGGGAGATGGCCACCAGGTCCCTATGGGGGCTGTAAGCGAGATAGACCATACTTCTTTAGTAGGATTTGTGATCAGCCATCGCTGATGAACCACCTGATGAGGTTTAGGACTACTGGTGGCCAAGGGGAGAGTCTATAGCCTTATTCATATGGTGAATACACAATTTGAAAGGGTTACTAGTCATTTTCAGTTTCCAGCAAGAGTCTGGACAGAGCGCAGGCTTGAGATGAGAGGCATGGATCCAGGAATTGATTCCGTATACATTTACTGATGTAGGTGTTATAAGTAGTACCTGGTATGTTCCTTTCCATCGGGGTTCCAGGAATGAAACCTGATATCTTCTTATGTAGATGAAGTCTCTTACATTATATTGAAGTGGAGTCCCCTTGTCCCCAGTTTGGTAGGCCGTGGCCAGCTGTTTGAACAGATATCAATGAGTTCTTTCAAGAGCTTTAAGTCTGTCAAGCTAGGGGGTGTGGAAGGGATCCTTAGGTCTTAGAGTTGGGGTTAGGTCCCTTACTGGAGGAAGGGCACCATAGAGAATTTCACAGGTGGTGAGGTTACACAAAGGAACAGAGGGAGTATTTCTTGCATGAAACAGTGCATAAGGCAGGAGCATAGTCCAATCTTTTATGCAGGTCTCTAAGATTAATTTCGTAAAGGTCTATTTAATGGTTCTATTTATTTTTTCTACCTGTCCTGAGTTCTGGGGTCTATAAGCATAATGTAACTACCAATTAATAACCAGGGTACTGGTTAACCTATTCTCAGAACATGAGACAAAACCAGAATCCCACACCCACACCCACAAAGGCACCTGCTTCCCCCAAGTACATCTGTGACTATCTGGAGTATTCTCTGACTGGTGGGTCATACTATGTTCCCCAAAAATAGCCTGTCTTGTCTCAGATCTGGTCTTCGTGGCCAACTCTGTGAAGATTTCAGGAGCCAGCATGAGCCACTACCTGCTTTCTCAGGAAAGGCCCCTCTTCAGAGCTCTTCTGGCATTTGGCCATCCCCACATCAGTAGGTACCATGAAAGACTTACTCTGTCCCTGGTAAATCCAAAGAAGTGAGCCCACTAGGAGTAGGACTGGGACTGGCAATGGGTGCCTGGCTTCCTGGATCCCAAGTTCAGAGAGTTCCAACACCAAGGAAGTGACGTGAGGTCACTTCCTTCAGAAACTGAAAGAGGTCACTCCCTTGGCAACCACTTTGTCCTAACAGTTGCTTCCTATGGTCTCTTGAGATGGAGGATGCCCCTACTTCCTGTGACACTTTCACAAGTTAGAATGGTATATAAACCATAGGCACTCAGGAATGGCTCTCCACACAGGCCTGGTTTGATCCATCTTCTCTACATTAATAAGAGAGAGGCTGATTCAGATACAATCCTTTATCCTGACCAGGTTGTTTGCCATGGAAGATGACTTTTGCTCTCTCAAGTCCTTCATAGCTGCCTACATCTTCTCCAGGAATGATTTCTGCATGGACCTTTGAGTTTCTAAGCAGGTGGAAGATCCCCTACATTCCTGTATTGTAAGACCAACACTGTCCCCGCTCTTCTGTAAAGTTAGATTGAGGGAACAGTGTATGTTAGGGTTAATAACATGTTCAATTTGGGTTAGGAATCATTCTTCGGGATGAATAATAGTATTGGGAAACTCTCTCAGATCTGGTCTCCTTGGCCAACTCAGTGAAGTTTTCAGGAGCCAGTGGTGAGACACTGCCTGCTTTCTCATGAACTGGCCCTCTTCAGTGCTCTCCTGGCATTTGGCCATCCTCACATCAGTAGGTACCAAGAAAGTCTGACTCTGTCCTTGGTAAATACAAACATGTGAGCCCACTGGGACTGGGACTGGGACTGACTCTGGGTGCCTGGCTTCTTGGATCCCCAGTTCAGAGAGTTCCATCACCAAAGAAGTGAGGTAGGAGACTTCATTCAGAAACTGAATGAGGTCACTGCCTTGGCAAACACTTTGTCCTAAAAGTTGCTTCCTAGGTTCCCATGAGATGGAGCCTGCCCCTACTTACTGTGACACTTCAAGCTAAGAATTGTATATCAAAAATAGGCACCCGGGAACAGCTCTCCACACATGCCTGATTTGGTCCAACTACTCTACATTAAGAAGAGAGAGGCTGATTCAGACACATCCCTTCATTTTGACCTGGTTGTTTTTCATGGAAAATGAATTTTTCTCTCTCAGGTCCTCCATAGCTGTCAACATCTTCTCCAGGGATCATTTCTGTAAGGACCTTTGAGGTTCTCAGCAGGTGGAAGATCCCCTACATTCCTGTATTGTAAGACAAACTGTGTCCCTACTCTTTTGTAAAGTTAGATTGATGGAAGAGTGTATGGTTAGGATTAATATCATATTCGATTTGAGTTAGGAATCATTCTGCAGGATGAATAATGGTATTGGGAATATGCGATATTTACAAGAATAAATAGGTGAAATGTAAGTATGAAAACAGAAATCTAGGTAAGATTTGAAGCCCAGAAGGGAATTGGGCCTTTGATTGTGACACTTAGCTTTGAATTATGTTCTGCACATATGTCTCAGATAAATCGATATAAAATGGCATAGGACCTTGTACCTTGGATGATTGAATGTCGAAGAGAATATCCAGTCAAAAGGGGACAGTAGGTGGATTAGGAAGATAGTAAGTAAGTTTAGAAAAAAGAGTGAGTATAGGAATTGGACCAAAAGTTCTTTAGCAACAGGGTTTCGGTTAGTGAGTGAATGTCAATGTCAGCACATGTGAAGAATGAGTCACAATGATGAACTGGGGAAAATATGTAGGAAAGCAGATATCTATAGAGACATTATGAAATCAGACAAAGTATAAAGTGAGTGATAGTATTAGATATTTTCAACAGGGTTGAATTTGAATATATAATCTTAGGAAGAAACAAATATGTAATCATTAATAGGATTGACATTTGAGAGCATTAGCCAAATTGGACATGGATTTTTTTAGTAATCCATGTTTACATTCCATTTAGTCTTTGGTACAATCATAAGTGTGAACTTTGCATTTTGTGTCCAGAATATTACTGTGATAAAATGTATATGTAGATCAGTTGACAGAGTATTTCTTCCACCATTTCTGGGAGCAATATTTTGAAGACATATAAATTAATATTGGGGGTACAAAGAGGTGCACCCTGTGTCTATGTATGTAGAGATAATGCATGAAGAGACCATACTGTGAATAAATAATATAACTGATTACACTTTAAATAATCGATTGAATTTATATCTGAAAATATGCAGAAAATCTTATATTGATATACAATCATTAATTCCAACCAATTATACATATAATGGTAATATTACTTTAATGGTTTATCAAGACGGGTGTGTGAGATTTGCTTCAAAGCGATAATGGAAATTGAAAATAATGTGTTTGGAAAGAAGTCTCATGAAACGAGCAGTCAAGAAACATTAAGGAATACATGTGTTCTGAATCAGGAAGTGATTGAAAGTGAAACAAATTCCTATCAATTTGATAAACTGTGGATGAAATATTTATCCTATGATGTGCATTAACTGAAGAAATAGTAATGTACCAGAGTTGAATAAAAATGAACGTCAAAATACACTTCATGTCCCATAGGAATCTATACGCATTGATGTTAAACTGGGTGAGTTACTGTAGAAATATTAGGATTTGTGTGCACCATTCACTGAAGTTTGTTTTCAGTACTAGGAAACAAATATGTATTTCAGGTGGATGAATATTTCTGATAATAATCTTGTGAAAAGTTGATCATAAATCCACATATATGAATATGAATGAATTTAGGGAGTGTATAATAAGACACATATATTTCATATTTTGAAAAATCTGGAGAGTATATATATATATATATATATATATATATATATATATATATATATATATCACACACACACACAGACATTAAAAAGTAGCAATATATATGGCAATCTAAATTAATCATGAAATATATATCATCCACAGATCCAAAAATATTCATTTTACTGAACATGGGTTTATGTATAATGTTGTTCAACTAGGAAGCTCACCCATAGGTTGAATTTTCAGTTCCAACAGCGTTTAGAATGAGTGATCTATTCTCAAAAATTGTATCTGCCAATTCATCCACCTCACAAGAATGTACGTGTGGTAACAGGTAGGATTTGATATGTGCATATAAAAATACATGTGCTGAATAGGCTACAGAGAAAGGGAGACAGGAATTCAAATATTTGTTAACTTTCAAAACACATGGAGAACTATTTAAATTGAAAATTTGCTAGATTTATAACTCCTATACTACATAATGCAAAAGGCAAGTCCAACTATGCACCATGCCTCCTCTGAACTGCTTGTATTTCTATTTTGTTGGGGTAATTTATCTCCATCATATTTGCATTAGTAGTCAGAGTCCAGTAGGGTAGGTTTTAGTGTCAGGGATTAAGTATTTCGAATGAAAAATTAGATAATGAATCCAATGTGTATGCAAAAAATCTTCCCATTCTCATCCAGAACAATGCCTTGACATTACATTCGCCCCAAGTAATACACAATTAGAGGAGAAGAGTTAGAAAATCTGTGAATACATATCTGGAATGGAAAATGCTCAGGAGTTCACAAGCTTGGATGTGGAAGGGGAGTTTCCAAAAGTAAGGGACAGGGTTGATAGACCCAACCTGATCATTTATTAAAATTGGGAGCCCACTTGCCAGAAACCCATGAAAAGATAATTTTGGCTTTATTATAAATTACTGCAAATTCTGAACCTGCTTGGAATGTTTGCCCATGCCTTAAACTCACCCATGCCTGGCTCTCGGACCAGATTGCAGCCCTCTCTGAAACTTTAGTGACACCTCATAAATATTTTCTTTCCCTGGCCAGACAACGAGTCTCTGAGGCTCTAATGGTCCTCATAATTTCTGATGTTGGGGTGAGCTTAAAAAAAAATGTAAACTACCGTTAGTGTGATGCTTGTTAAAGTTCTGTTATCTGTAACCCCCTTTTTGTGCATCTTTCTGGGCTATATAGCTGGGCTATAGGAAAGGTGGGTTTGCTGTCTTGCTTCCGCCATTTTGGGAGGGAGAGGTAGCCTTTCCCTTTGAAATAATTAGCTTGCCTTAATTTGATTTTACTAGGAGTCAGTGGTCTTTACATGCGTTCCTGCTCTAATATTTTGGAGTTCCCCAGTTAGATGACCCTGCCGGACAAGATCACAAGACCAGACTGCTGTAAATTCTGAAGTTGGCCTTCCTTCCAGGGCTCCAAGCTTGAGAGCAACTCTAGGGTTTGTGCAACTTGAGATGGTCCAAGGCCTTGGAGTTAGCCTTCAGTTCAGGGAGCACTGCAGTGAACCACCGCATTAAAACTATTAGCAAGCACCTGGTGGAGGAGGCATCCATAGGTAATTGGTGCCTTTATAACATCTGATATCCGGTTAAGGGAGATCTCTTCTGATGACAGAGAGGTGGACTGAGGAGGCTCACATATACTCCTGTCTGGGACAGTAACAAGAATCATTCTGTCATCTGTTCTGTTCTCTAGGGAATTCATCTGGAAAGGTAGAGAGGTGCCAACGGGCACGCATGCGCTCCTACGGGGAGCTTTAGGAAGACATTGCATTGCTCCTCTGTTTTCCTGTTTTGGCGCCGGATTTCTGTTTTTTTTTTTTTTGTTGTTGTTTTGTTCTGGGTTCTATATGTTTTTTGTTTGTTTGTTTTTGTGCATTTTGTTGTGTGATTTCTGTGGTGAAAACTTAAGGATATCGGACATGAAAATAAAGCAAGTAAGCCTGACACCCTTTGGACTGAGTTTAAAGGAACTGCAATGAACTTTACACCCGTTTGTTAAGCAGTATGAGAGAAGCCCCTAGCTGGCTGCCTGGAGCACACTCACTGCAGAGGGCAGTGCCTGCGGGGGACCTAAGAACTGAGTATCTCCCAGGTTAATAAGTGAAACTCCTTTAAAATCCCTTGTCCCTCCAGATAAAGAGAGTCACAACCTTTTGGCAGAGTCCCTGTGTTTATCTTTGTTAGCAAAGCAATAAACCTTCGTTTTTCTTTTTCTCAAAACCCTGTCCTCATTTTTAAATTGGCATTAATTGGCTTCAAGTTCAGGAACCCAACTTTAAGTTACAAATTTTGATAACCCACCAGCACCCTGGAACTTTTTGAGAGCTGACTACAGAAATGTTAGGAGATGGAGCATGCTTGTGGTGGAACTGAACCAGAGGAGCAAATCCTGTAAGTAAAAGGAGGGACTGAGGGACTCCCAGCAGCTGCTGAAGCCTTATTTTTTCAGAGAATTCCCTAGGTCTTTCCCTGCAATTTAACGATAATGCCACCTCTGTCATCTTAAAAAAGAGGGAAAAAAAAGGGGACACTAAATGCAGGAAAGTCACTATGGAGACCCTTGATTTTACATTTCAGGATGCTCCTCTGTGAAAACATCTGGTCCCCTTGTGGGGACATCTGTGGTGCAACTGGTGTAGGAGATTTTTCTCTTATCTGCTCTGTTTTAAAGGCTTCTGTCTGTCAGTTATAGTCTGAAGCTCCTTTCTGTCTGTCGTGTGTCTTTGTTTCTGGCACTTTAAGACATGTGCAATAATGTGTTGATATTATATATTGTTTCTTGGGAATGATTTTACCTGAATGTGTGTCTAAATGATGATGTTTTATTGTAACAATCTGGTAGCTTATTGGGTTTTTGAAGCATTGCAGAATCTTGCCGTTAAAAGTCAGATTCAGATAATTGTTTAGTTTATGATTTCAGATAATTCATGCCAGAGAACTTAAATACTTAGGATGGAAAACTAAAGAACTCTACTTCCAAGTTAGCAAGAAATTTTCCAATCATTCAGTCTTTTTTTTTTTCACCAATTTTTAATTGGGTAGCCTGGGAAAATGTCACTGTGTGTACCAGTGCATTAATTTGGACAAGGATAGTAAATCATAGTATGGTATCTGTTGACAACACAAGATGTAAAGATATAAAATTTTGTAAATTTTGTCTTAAACTTGTATCAAAATTTTCAACATCCTATCTGGAAAATTATGGTTAAAATGCGTTAGGCCTGAGGTGTCTGCTCAGAATAGCAGTTTTTTCCTGCTCCTTCCAGATCTCAGCCAGGACTTAGATTGAAATGCAAATGAAAGAAGCCTGCAAGATCAGTAGGAGACTGATATGAGGCTTAAGGAAAAAAAAAAGTAAATAGTATGGTATTTACTAATTACTGGTCAGTTATTTTTTCTGGGACTCTTATTTTTTTCCTTAGATCCTTTAATTTTTCTAACTCATAATTTTGATCCTACAGACCTAGGTTAATGTTTTTCTGATCAGTTCTATCTTTGACCAACTGTGGAGTTTTTAAAACATGGCAATGGAGATTTCACCTGCTAAAAGCTACAAGGCCTTTACTATTATTATGTGTGCACACTTTTGTTATTTGTTGTATGTCTATATATATATATATTCTTAATCATATATATGATACAGAAATTAACATATATAAGGAGCGCTCATAATAAAAAAAGCACTCATAAAAACAAATTTTAAGGGATGCCCTCTCTCACCACTTCAGTTCAACATAGTTCTCGAATCACTGGCCAGAGCAATTAGACAGATGAAAGAAATTAAAGGCATAAAAATAGGAAAAGAACTCAAATTATCACTATTTGCAGATGACATGATTCTATACCTAGCAGACCCAAAAGAGTCTACAAAGAAACTACTAGAGCTAATAAATGAATTCAGCAAAGTGGCAGGATATAATATCAACACACATAAATCAAAGATATTCCTGTATATCAGCCACAAATCCTCTGAAATGGAAATGAGGACAACCACCCCATTCACAATATCCTCAAATAAAATAAAATACTTGGGAATCAACCTAACAAAAGAGGTGAAAGACTTATACAATGAAAACTACAGAAACCTAAAGAGAGAAATAGAAGAAGATCTTAGAAGATGGAAAAATATACCGTGTTCATGGATAGGTAGAACTAACATCATCAAAATGGCGATATTACCAAAAGTTCTCTATAGGTTTAATGCAATGCCAATCAAAATCCCAACGGCATTTCTTGTAGAAATAGAGAAAGCAATCATGAAATTCATATGGAAAAATAAAAGACCCAGAATAGCAAAAACAATGCTAAGCAGGAAGTGTGAATCAGGCGGGATAGCTATACCAGACTTCAAACTATACTACAGAGCAATAGTAACAGCAGGGTATTGGTACCAAAACAGGTGGGTGGACCAATGGTACAGAATAGAGGACACAGAAACCAATCCACAAAACTACAACTATCTTATATTCGATAAAGGGGCTAAAAGCATGCAATTGAAGAAGGATAGCATCTTCAACAAATGGTGTTGGGAAAACTGGAAATCCATATGCAACAAAATGAAACTGAATCCCTTTCTCTTGATATGCAAAAAAGTTAACTCAAAGTGGATCAAGGAACTTGATATCAAATCAGAGACATGGCGTCTGATAGAAGAAAAAGTTGGCTATGATCTACATACTGTGGGGTTGGGCTCCAAATTTCTCAATAGGACACCCATAGCACAAGTGTTAATAACTAGAATCAACAAATGGGACTTACTCAAACTAAAAAGTTTTTTCTCAGCAAAAGAAAGAATAAGAGAGGTAAATAGGGATCCTACGTCCTGGGAACAAATCTTTACTCCTCACACTTCACACAGAGCCCTAATATCCAGAATATACAAAGAACTCAAAAAATTAGACAATAAGATAACAAATAACCCAATCAACAAATGGGCCAAGGGCCTGAATAGAAATTTCTCAGAGGAGGACATACAATCAATCAACAAGTATATGAAAAAATGCTCACCATCTCTAGCAGTCAGAGAAATGCAAATCAAAACCACCCTAAGATACCATCTCACTCCAGTAAGATTAGCAGCCATTAGGAAGTCAAACAACAACAAGTGCTGGCGAGGATGTGGGGAAAAGGGTACTCTTGTACATTGCTGGTGGGACTGAAAATTGGTGCGGCCAATTTGGAAAGCAGTATGGAGATTTCTTGGAAAGCTGGGAATAAAACCACCATTTGATCCAGCTATTCCCCTACTCGGTCTATTCCCTAAAGACCTAAAAAGAGCACACTATAGGGACACTGCTACATCCATGTTCATAGCAGCACAATTCACAATAGCAAGACTGTGGAAGCAACCTAGATGCCATTCAATAGACGAATGGATAAAAAATATGTGGCATTTTTACACAATGGAGTATTACTCTGCATTAAGAAATGACAAAATCATAGAATTTGGAGAGAAATGGATGGCATTAGAGCAGATTATGCTAAGTGAAGCTAGCCAATCCCTCAAAAACAAATGCCAAATGTCTTCTTTGATATAAGGAGAGTAACTAAGAACAGAGTAGGGACGAAGAGCATGAGAAGAAGATTAACATTAAACAGGGATGAGAGGTGGGTGGGAAAGGGAGAGAGAAGGGAAATTTCCTGTAAATGGAAGGAGACCCTCAGGGGTATACAAAATTACATACAAGAGGAAGTGAGGGGAAAGGAGGAAAAATATGAGGGGGGAGAAATGAATTACAGTAGAGGTGGTAGAGAGAGAAGAGGGGAGGGGATGGGGGAGTGGGGATAGTAGAGGATAGGAAAGGCAGCAGAATACAACAGACACCAGAATGGCAATATGTAAATCAATGGTTGTGCAACTGATGTGATTCTGCAATCTGTATATGGGGTAAAAACGGGAGTTCATATCCCACTTGAATCAAGTGTGAAATATAATATATCAAGAACTATGTAATGTTTTGAACAACCTACAATAAAAATTAATTTAAAAAAAGTGGATCCAAAGATCTTTAATTCACGTGATTAAAATTGTTCAATTTAAATTGCATAAACAGATTAAAATAAATGTTTTTATATTTAAGCTTACAAGTTTTTATAGGTGTTCAAAAATCTAGTAAAATATTAATATCTACAAAATGTCTAAAATGCCTTGATTCTAGGACTTTTCCTTCAACAAAAAAAAAATGGTTTACACTGTTCAATACATTTGTCTAATATTTTAATAAATAAGTAAAGTAAATTTGATGTGGAATTTCTCATTCTTGAGTACATTTGTTAGATACCCGATTGATTTACTAAGGTCTGTATCAGATTGTAAAAATCAGTCATGTGTTAAAGAGACAAAAATTTCTGAAAACATAAGTTTACCCATAACATTGTGTTTATTAAGTTTTATTTTTTCTAGAGCAAGCAACCATAAAAATTAAACAACTGATTAAATAAGAACTGTTATTTTAGAGCACTCTACTGCCATTTCTTTAAAAGCTAAACTTGGTTAATCTAGAAATATCAATGTAATATTGATGCTATTAATGTGCTCATATCTTCCAGGTATACAAGTCTGTAAGTTAGAAACATTTAAAGAGCATTATATCAAGCTGGTATTCTGAAGTTGTATGGTAAAAAAAATGTACTGGGGATTTATTTACCTGTTATCAATAAGATATGTAAAGTTTTATGTTACTTTTTTCATTGGGGAACAATTTAAATGTATTTTTAAGTTAATCAGAGCCTAATATATGTAAAGGTTAAAATCTTTCAGCCTTTCTTTAATCCATGTTTTAAATGTGATGTCATATGATGTTAGATAATGTTCATGTGACCTCAAACAATTTATGTAAACTTTGTAAAATGATATTTAAAAAACAATGATCAGCTTTAGAACTAAAACACTTAATATTTATAAAGAGGCCTGCCTTACCTGAGATAAGGCTCTGTGTCCCATCTTACTACATGTGAGAATGACTACAAAAGGAGTAGGTCAGATTTTATTTCATTTAAAGTTATGTTCAAAAGTTCTTTTGTTTTTCTGTGAAGATTACTAGGATCTCAAACAGGGCATATAATGTATAACTCAGCCAAAAAATTCAGGGTAGCTATTACAGAAACTAAGTATTTTTACTCTTGTTAAAAAATTTTATTTTTAATTTGCTTATAAGTGATCTAAAGATTCCCTGTTAGTGTTTTACAGAAGTGTTGCTTTAATAACACAACATGGGTTAATTTAAGATAATAAGTCATCACCTACAAGACAGACAGAATAATACATATCCCAATTAATGAAAAGATAAATAATAATTAAGTTATAGATATTAAAGCCCAGTATTCTCAATATAAGGCTGTTAAAATTTATTTGCTGGATGTTTAAGATTAGGATTTAAAATTAAAGTTAAATGAATCGGCCAAGAAAACAAATATTAATATTTTAAGGTATACACTTTATGTTAGCCTCCCAAAATAAGTAATACTGGAGGTTACAAAGAAGGATTCTCAGACAGGAATGCCTGATAACTATAAAAAGAGACTATTAAGAGGAGCTGCCAGAGGCAGAAAATTTAGTTTAGGGCCTACAGATATTCCTAACCTACAGAGGTAGGCTTGGTGTTTGCTAGTACGATTATCCAGCCCTGAGTAACAGAATTAAAGGTTTCTCTATTAGACACAGAGGTCATACTAGAAAAAGGATTTTGCAAGATCAGATGACATTAAATTAATAAACTGTATCTTATGGCGAGGGACAACTGTAAAACAAAAAATTAAATATTAAGTTGACAGTCCTGATAACTGAGGATATTAAAGAATGGTGAGGGAACTTCTATACGGTGACATGTTCCAGCTGCTGCAACATTTATTCATTACTCATAGTTTTTGTTACTCTCATAGAAGAACCCATTCCCAGATGACTTTACAACCTGTTCTTCCCCAACCAGACTTCAAACCAAGCTGAAATCTAAAAGGCAACTCATGTCCCTCAACTAAATTCTAAAAGGCAACTCATGTCCCTCATGCCATGACCCTTACGTCACCCTCTCTCAGCGCAGAAGAATCCAAAATGCGTGAGGCCTCCCTTCTTACAACAATGGAGCCAAAAATAAATAGACTATCAATATACGTAATTAATTAAGTCAGGTAAAATCAGGGAGACCCGTTTTGGGTGAGTTCTAGAAATTTGGAGACTGTTACCTGAGGGATTTAAATTTCCTCAGTGCACTTCCCTTAATCTATCAAAGATTTGAAAGGAACACATAAGAAAAGGGGGGAATGATAGGCCCAACCTGATCTTTTATTAAAATTGGGAGCCATCTTGCCACAAAGCCATGATAAGATAATTTTGGCTTTACTATAAATTACTGCAAATTCTGAACCTGCTTGGAATGCCTGCCCATGCCTTGAACTCACCCATGTCTGGCTCTCTGACCAGATAGTAGCACTCTGTGAAACATTAGTGACACATCATAAATATTGGCCTTCCCTGGACAGACAATGACCATCTCTGAGGGTCTAATGGTCCTCACAAATTCTGATGTTGGGGCCAGCAAAAAAAAAAAAAAAAAAAAAAAAATATATATATATATATATATATATATATATATATATATATATATATATATAAACTACCATTAGTGTGATGCTTGTCCGAGTTCTGTTATCTCTAACCCCCCTTTTGTGTAACTTTCTGGGCTTTAAAGCTGGGCTGTAGGTAAGTTGGGGTTGCTGTCTTGTTCCGGCCGTTTTGGGAGGGAGAGTTAGCCTGGCTGGTGAAAATAATAAGCTTAGTTTAATTTGATTTTAATTGGAGTCAGTGGTCTTTTCTTGCATCCTTGTCTAACAGGTAAACACTCCACAAACATGGAGCTCTGCTGGCCTAACGACTTTTTGAGAAACTGCCTCTGAGGTTGGGCACTTGAAATATATGTTGTTTTCAGGAGCTTTAGCTTCCTTTGTTGTGAGACCATCAAAGCTGGCTCTGCATCTATGTGACCTGAAGAAATTGGTTTCTTATTTTCCAATGAAAATGAGGCAAAGTGCTGAATTCTCTCTTTGTAGGTAAACTGTGGCCACTGAAGGCTAAGTGTCTCCCTGTGTGGACTGTGTACCCATTTAGTCATCCTCCACTATTCATGGTGTTTCTTGCTGCTGCACTGGGAGTTTGGTATTTGCTCTACGAAATACAAGAAGTTCAACTGGGACACAGTGCTGAAGGTAGTTCTGTCACGTGTGGTCGGTCAGAGTCTGCAGGAGAATGCACCAACCAGGATTCTATCCCACATAGCTTGCCCACTTGAAGATAGCAACCTGATTCAGAACATTGCCCTGAAACCTCTCCATATAACAAGATGCCTTTACATATAAGTGTCTGCTGGCTGCACCATGTCAGTCACAAGCCATTTGGAAGTCAATGGTAGATCCAAATGGCCCCAACACAAATGTTTTATCCCACACCTGCACACCACAGTTCTGGGCCCAATACTCAGCAGGCTCCAACATACTGGCATTTCAGTTCTACACCATTTTCATGAAACCCAGTCAATCGAACCACTGTCTGGAACACTCCTGATCAGCAACAGGACATCCAAATGTTCTCCTCTGACACCTGGTTATGGGAATTTCAAAAATTTCTTGGTATTTATCTAGCATTTTTCACGGATGAAGTTGGAGGCACTGTAGGTTTCAATTCTTTCAAGAACCATTAAATGGTATGGAAGCTCATTTCAATGAAAGCTCTGGAGAATTCTCACAGTCAAGGCTTCCCAAAGAGTGGCCAAAAGATCACATGAACCCAGGCCCATTGAGGTCTAGAGTGTGAGGTCCATGTTTGTTTTGAATCTCATCTATGGCTGCCAAGTCTTTCATAATAAAATCATGTGATATCCTGGCTGAGATTCCCGATGCTCTGTGGAAAGCCACCCTGGGACTTGATCTCAGTTTCCAAGGGCGACTCTAATGCGTGGCCTCCTAAAATCCCAAGAGAACTCATGGCAATAGTTCTCTGAGGTCAGTTTCAGAACTCAGTCTGTAAGGGGAATCACACCAGACTTCAAGCCCAGGTGGACCCAGTCATCTATTTCAACCACCACACAAATGACCACAATTAAAACCAAAACACTCCCACATGGCCCTCATCTTCTTCCATATAGACACTCATCATAACCTCTGGCTGGGGTTTTCCATGAGGGGCAAAGCTCACGACAGTGTCCAAAATAAGCTCCCTTACCCCTCATTTGCCTAAAATCAGGGTGGCCTGGACACCCTTCCTGTGAACCAGTAGTGATCAAATATGCCTGCCATTTGTACTGCCCAGCTTCTCCAATATGAGGCCTACTGACTGTTTGGTATAGATTTTTTATGTGAATTGGAGTCATGAGAAAACCCAAGCAATTACGGGCTAGCCTCTGCAGGGTTTTGAAGAACTCATTTGACCCAATGGATCCCTCTTCTCACTTGATGTAGGTCAGAAACCTTACAGAGGAAGGCGAGGGACTTCAACCACAATGACTGCCCTTTTGGCCATTTTGGTTTTGGAAGCACAAAAGGAATCTTTCTTTAGATCCATCAGGTGCTGAGAATCTAAGCCACAGCCTCACACAGGGCCAAGAGGCTGATTCAGACACATCCCTTTTGGAAGAAATTAAGCAAAGAGCCACAGGTTATGCCCATTCATTTCCATTTGAAAACTGTTTTCTTCAGGCTTCACAAAGGGTTGGCCTGAGGCAAAGACCTTCCTGACATTCAGGGCAACAGAACATTATGTAAGAAAAGGCCCAAAGCAGGGTTTCTCCACTGAGATTTTACTGGTCACACTGATATCTGAGTTTTCTGAGATGCTCGCCATTCCCTTCAGCTATCCAGTACATGGCCATGTCACAGAGCTTGGAGGTGGTACATATCTTGGACTCAAAACCATAAGCCTGTTGTGGAGAGTGGCCAGAATTCAGGAAGAGTACAGGAACTTAGGAATATTGTAGGTGTTGCCCATCCATAAGGCAAGCCACAGTCCTTTCATAAATTGGGCAGGATGAATGCTGTTAAACTTTCTCCTGGAGAGGACAAATCCATTGATGCATTATCTTTTCTAATGTCTACAACCAGAGATACAGTGGGATACACAGATATAGAAACACTTGCCTTGTCAAACAACTTACTAGAAACAGTCCACTCAATACCAAACAAATAGCCTTTCCTACCTATCACGCCTTTCCTACTGTATCAACATACACTAGTTATTCATCACCCCCTGCCCCGGTTATTTTGCTGCAGTGGGACTGCTGCAGATGGTGGCCCATACAGGGAGCCCTGGGACACTTGGGGGTAAGTGACGAATAAAAGCTGCCCATCCATAGATAGGATGGGAGCAAATCTGCTCATCCCTAGGCAGATAGGGGGAGAGGAAAAACGGTCATTTCAAAAAATGGAGAAGATTGATACAGTATGATTGTGTCTTGTTTTATCTCAGTGTATTGTATTGTCTTTGTGATGAAAATAAGGAAGGGGTGAGAAGTAAATTGATAATGGAAAGAGGCACCCCAGTGGAAACAAGAGCAATTAGGGCATGTGTTGATGGAAGCCCAGGAAGTCTAATCAGAAAGAAAAAGAAAGTTAAGAAGAAGAAGGATTATCAGGAAAAAAGTTTCAGCAAAAGGCTGTTACTGAATACTTTTCGTTTCCGGAGTGTGTGTGAATAGGCGCCTCGGCTGCCACATGCTCAAGCCAGTCACTGTGCAGCAAGGGCTTTTCAAGCAGTGGCAGCTGGCAATTCCCCACCACCAGCCTGGGGAGCGGGGCCCCGTGGCAGTTTGAGTCCTGGAAACTCCCCAGGGCCATCTGTGGCTGCCCAGGATGCTACAGCCAGCCATAGATGCTACTGGCTCCCTGATGTTTGGTCATTTTCAATGCCAATAACTAAGCTACAATGGTTCTCCCACACCCGGAAGATAATAAATAATAAGCACTATTAAGGCTTTTTTCAAATGTAAAAAACCTTGAGATAATGTACTAAATTTTTCAGACGGTTGTTTTCTTAGCACCTGTGGAATACTATAGGATTTTCTTTAGCCAGTGGTAGGAGTTTCTGCCTTCATCCCAGTGCCAGTGAGGACAAGGGTGGAAGAATTTCCAGTGTTGCTGAAAACCGGAGGAGACTTTGGCTGAGAAACGGAGGAGACTTTGGATCAAGCTAGCTGCCTTCAGAACTTTCCTGGGCTGTGATTTAAGCTAGCTGCCTGCAGAATTTACATGGACTGTGATTTAAGCTAGCTGCCTGCAGAACTTACCAGGACTGTGATTTAAGCTAGCTGCCTGCAGAACATACCTGGACTGTGGTTTACCTGAACTGTGAGTTAATCTATTGAGACACTGCTTTACCTGGACTGAGACAACAAACTGTAATCTATAACAAATTTTAACTCGGTGTCTTTGCTAACAGTGTCATTGCTGGTATTATTTCTCCAAGTGCTTCATCAATTGGCTTGTATTGTGACATTTTGTATCCTCCCTTTCTGTTTGTAGCAGGTTATTTATGGTGTTTCTGTAAAAACCACTGTGGTCTTTATTTAAATTAAATAAAAGGGGGAAATGTTAGAGTCTGTAAACATGTCAAAATAACACCTGGCATTTTGCCAGGGGAATGTTAGAGTGTGTAAACAAGTCTGGATGATTCCTGGCAAAATGCCAGAGGGAGTGGTTTGAGATGTAACAAAAGCGAGCCATTAAGTGTGGAGATTCCTGATTGGTTGACTGCAGTATCTAGTTTATGTTAATTAGATAAGCTGGGTGGAATGTATAAATACCTCTATTGTCCTACAATAAATGGCTTCCACTCCTGCTATATCAACATACACATGTTATTCATAACCCCCACCCCCCGGTTATTTTGCTCCAACCGGACCGCGGCAGTATCTGCCAAGTCAGAAACCTCTCAAGTATGAACATGTGATACCAGGTAGGATTCTATATGTGCATATAAAAATACATGTGCTGAATAGGCTACACAAAAAGGGAGAGAGGAATTCACATATTTGTTAACTTTAAAAACACATGGAGAACTATTTTAATTAAAAATTGACTAGATTTATAACTCCTACCCTATATAATGCAAAAGGCAAGTCCAATTATACAACATGACTCCTCTGAACTGCTTGTATTTCTATTTTGTTTGGGTTATTAATCTCCATCATATTAGGATTAGTAGTCAGAGTCTAGTAGGGTATGGGTTAGTGTCCAAAATAAGCTCCCTTGCCCCTCATTTGCCTAAAGTCATGGTGGCCTGGACACCCTGCATGTGAACCAGGAGTGATAAAATAGGACTGCAGTTAATACGGCTCTGCTTCTCCAATTTGAGGCCTACTGACTGTCAGGTAACGATTCTTTATGTGATTTGGAGTCATGAGAAAACAGAACCACTTCTTCAGGGCATTGAAGAATTCATTTGAACCAAAGGATTCCTATTCTCACTTGATGTAGGTCAGAAACCTAACAAAGGAACGCAAGAGACTTCATTCACCATAACAGATCTTTTTGCCATTTTGGTTATGGATGCACACATGGGATCTTTCTTTAGATCCATGAGGTGCTGAGAATCTAAGCCACAACCGCACACAGGGCCAAGAGGCTGATTCAGACACATCCCTTTCCAAAGAAATTAAGCAAAGAGCCACAGGTGATGCCCTTTCATTTCCATTTGAAAACTGTTTTCTTCAGGCTTAACAAAGGGGTGGGCTGAGGGAAAGAACTTCCTGACATTCAGGGCAACAGAAATATAGGTAAGAGAATGGCCAAAGCAGGATTTCTCCACTGAGACTTTCCTGGTCACACTGATATCTGAGTTTTCTGTGATTCTCCCATTCCATTCAGCTGTCCAGTACATGGCCATGGCACAGAGCTTGGAGGTGGTATATATCTTGGACACAAAACCATGAGCCTATTCTGGAGAGTGGCCAGAATTCAGGAAGAAAACAGGAACTTAGGAAGATAGTAGGTGTTCCCCATCCATAAGACACACCGCAGTCCATCCATCAGTTGAGCAGGATGAATGCTGGGAAGCTTTCTACTAGACAGGATACATCCATTGGTGCATTCTGTTTTTTAATGTCCAAAACCACGTACACAGTGGGATACACCGAACTAGAATCACTCACCTTGTCAAACGATTTACTAGAAACAGTCCATTCCAAACCAAACAAACCACCTTTCCTACCTATTTTCAGAACATGAGACAAAACCACAAACTCACACCCACACCCACAAAGGCATCTCCTTCCCACAAGTAAGTCTCTGACTCTCCAGTGTGTCCTCTGTCTGTTGAGCCACACTATGTTCCCCGAAATGGCCAGTCCTGTCTCAGTTCTGGTTGCCTTGGCCAACTCTGTGAAGTTGTCAGGATCCAGTGGTGAGCCACTACCTGCTTTCTCAGGAAAGACCCTCTTCATATCTGTCCTGGCATTTGGCCATTCTCTCAGCAGTAGGTAACAAGAAAGACTGACTCTGTCCTTGGTAAATCCAAACAACTGAGCCCAGTGGGAGTGGGACTGGGACTGGCTCTGGGTGTCTGGCATCTTGGATCCCAATTTCAGAGAGTTCCAATACCAAGGAAGTGAGGTAGGACACTTCCTTCAAGAACTGAATGAGGTCACTCCCTTGGCAACCACTTTGTCCTAACAGTTGCTTCCAAGGGTCCCATGAGATAGAGGCTGCCCCTACTTCCTGTGACACTTTTGCAAGTTAGAATGGTATATCAACCATAGGCACCCGGGAACATCTCTCAACAAAGGCCTGGTTTGGTCCACCTTCTCTACATTTAGAATAGAGAGACTGATTCAGACACGACCCTTCATCCTGACCAGGTGGTTTGCCATGCAAGGTGACTTTTGCTCTCTCAACTCCTTCATAGCTGCCTACATCTTCTCAAGGTATCATTTCTGCATGGACCTTTGAGGTTCTCAGCAGGTTTAAGATGACCTACATTCCTGTATTGTAAAAACAACTCTGTCCCTGCTCTTCTGTAAACTTAGATTGAGGGAAGAGTGTATGGTTAGGGTTAATAAAAGGTTCGATTTGGGTTAAGAATCATTCTGCAGGATGAATAATTGTATTGGGAACCTGTAATATTTACAAGAATGTAAAAGTGAAATATTAGAATGAAAACAGAAATCTAGGTAAGATTTGAAGCCCAGAAGGGTATTGGGCCCTTGATTGGGATACTTAGCTTTGAATTATGTTCTGCAGAGATGTCTCAGATAAATCGATGTACAATGGCATAGGACCTTGTACCTTGGATGATGGAATGTCGAAGAGAACTTCTAGTCAAAAAGGGATACTCGGTATTATTTGAAAGATAGTCAGTAGGTTTAGAAAGCAGAGAGAGTATAGAATTTAAACCAAAAGTTCTTTAGCAATAGGGTTTCAGGTAGAGAGTGAATGAAAATGTGAGCACATGTGAAGAGTCAGGTACAATGATAAACTGTGGAAAATATGTAGGAAAGCAGATATTAATAGAGACATTAGTAAATCAGGCAAATGATAAAGTGATTGATAGGATTAGACATTTTCAACAGGCTTGAGGTAAAATATATAATCTTAGGAAGAAACAAATATGTAGTGACCAATAGGATTGACATTTGAGAGCGTTAGGCAACCTGGACATGGATGTTTTTAGTAATGCATACTCACTTTCCATTAAGGCTTTGGTAAAATCATAAGTGTGAACTTTGCTTTTTGTGTCCAGAAAATTACTGTGATAAAATGTATATGTAGATCAGATGACGTAAGTATTTATTCCACCGTTTCTGGGAGCAATATTTTGAAGATATATAAATTAGTACTGGGGTTACAAATGGGTGTACCCTGTGTCTAGGAATATAGAGATAATGCATGAATAGACAAAACTTTGATTAAACAATGTAACAAGTTCTAAATTTAAATAATGGATTGAATTGATATCTGAAAATATACAGGAAATCTTATATTGATATGCAATCATTCAATCCAACCAGGTATCCATCTTATTTTAATATTAGGCTTATGGATTATCATAAAGAGTGTGTGAATTTTGTTTCAAAGGTGATTATGGATTTCAGAAATAATGAGTTTGGAAAGAAGTCTCATGAAGAGACCAGACAAGAAACCTGGAGGAATACAAGAGTTTTGAATAAGGAAGTTATTGAAAGCGAAACAAATGCCTATAAATTTGTGAACTTGTTAATGAAATATATATCCTATGATGTGCATAAACTGAAGAAATAATAATGTACCAGTTTTGTTAAAAAATGAACGGCAAAATACACATCATGTCCCATAGGAATCTACAAGCATTGATGTTAAACTGGGACAGTTACTGTAGAAATAATTGGATTTGTATGCACCATTCACTGAAGTTTGTTTTTAGTACTAGGAAACAAATATGTATTTCAGGTGGATGAATATTTTTGAAAATAATCTTGTGAAAAGTTGATTATAAATCCACATACATGTACATGAATGAATTTAGGGAGTATATAATAAGACACATATGTTTCATATTTTCAAAAATCTGGAGAGTGTATATCTATCTATCTATCTATCTATCTATACACACACACACACACACACACACACTCAAACAGACATTAAAATGTAGCAATATATATATATATATATATATATATATATATATATATATATATATATCATGAAATATATATAATCCACAGATCCAAAAATATTAATTTTACTAAACGTGGATTTATGTATAATGTTGTTCAACTAGGAAGTCACCCATAGTTTGAATTTTCACTTCCAACAGCATTCAGAGGAATGATCTCTTCTGACAATTTGTATCTGCTAAGTCAGCAACCTCTCAAGAATGTACATGTGATACCAGGTAGGATTCTAAATGTGCATATAAAAATACATGTTCTGAATAGGCTACAGAGAAAGGGAGAGAGGAATTCACATGGTTGTGAACTTTAAAAACACATGGAGAACTGTTTCAATTAAAAATTGACTAAATTTATAACTCCTACCCTATATAATGCAAAAGGCAAGTACAACTATACAACATGAATCCTCAAAACTTCTTGTATTTCTATTCTGTTGGGGTTATTATTCTCCATCATGTTAGGATTACTAGTCAGAGTCTAGTAGGGTATGGGTTAGTGTCCAAAATAAGCTCCCTTGCCGCTCATTTGCCTAAAGTCATGGTGGCCTGGACACCCTGCATGTGAACCAGGAGTGATAAAATAAGACCGCAGTTAATACTGATCTGCTTCTCCAATTTGAGGCCTACTGACTGTCAGGTATAGATTCTTTATGTGAATTGGAGTCATAAGAAAACCCAAGCACTTCTTCAGGGCTTTCAAAAATTTATTTGAACCAAAGGATCCCTATTCTCACTTGATGTAGTTCAGGAACCTAACAAAGAAAGGCAAGAGACTTCATCCGTCATAACTGATCTTTTTGAAATTTTGGTTTTGGATGCACACATCGGATCTTTCTTTAGATCCATCAGGGGCTGAGAATCTAAGCCACAACCGCACACAGGGCCAAAGGGTGATTCAGACACATCCCTTTGCAAAGAAATTAAGCAAAGAGCCACAGGTGATGCCCATTCATTTTCATTTGAAAACTCTTTTTTTTCAGGCTTCACATGAGGGTGGCCTGAGGCAAAGAACTTCCTGACATTCAGGGAAACAGATACATAGTAAGAGAATGGCCCATAGCAGGGTTTCTCCACTGAGACTTTCCTGGTCACACTGATATCTGAGTTTTCTGAGATTCTCCCTTTCCCTTCAGCTGTCCAGTACATGGCCATTTAACAGAGCTTGAGGTGGTACATATCTTAAACACAAAACTATGTGCCTATTAGGGAGAGTGGCCAGAATTCAGGAAGAAAACAGGAACTTAGGCAGATAGTAGGTGTTGCCCATCCATGAGGCAAGCCGCAGTCCATTCATCAATTGGGCAGGATGAATGCTGCGAAGCTTTCTACTAGACAGAACACATCAACTGATGCATTCTCTTTTCTAATGTCGACAACCACGGACACAGTGGGATACACAGACATAGAAAGACTCGCCTTGTCAAACGACTTACTAGAAACAGTTCACTACAATCCAATCAAACCACCTTTCTTTCGTATTCTCAGAACATGAGACAAAACCACAAACCCACACCCACACCCGCAAAGGCAAATCCTTCCCCCAAGTAGGTCTGTCATATCCGGAGTGTCCTCTGACTGGTGGGCCATACTATGTTCTCCCAAAATGGCCTGTCCTGTCTCAGATCTGCTCTACTTTGCCAACTCTGTGAAGTAGTCAGGAGCCAGCGGTGATCCACTACCTGCTTTATCAGGATAGGACCCTCTTCAGAGGTTTCCTGGCATTTGGCCATCCTCAAATCAGTAGGTACCAAGAAATATTGACTCTGTCCTTCGTAAATCCAAACAAGTTAGACCACTGGGACTTGGATGGGTTATGGCTCTGGGTGCCTGGCTTCCTGGATCCCAAGTTCAGAGACTTCCATCACCAAGGAAGTGAGGTGAAGTCACTTCCTTGAGGAACTGAATGAGGTCACTGCCTTGGAAACCACGTTGTCCTAACATTTGCCTCCAAGGTTCCCATGAGATGGAGGATGCCCCTACATCCTGTGACACTTTCACAAGTTCGAATCGTATATCAAACATAGGGACCAGGGAACAGCTCTCCACACAGGCATGGTTTGGTCTATCTTCTCTGTATTAAGAAGAATGAGGCTGATTCAGACACATTCCTTAATTCTACCAGGTTGTTTGCCATTGAGATGACTTTTGCTCTCTCAGGTCCTTCATCGCTGCCTACATCTTCTCCAGGGATCATTTCTGCATGTACCTTTGAGGTTCTCAGCAGGTGGAAGATCCCATGCATTCCTGTATTGTAAGACCAACACTGTCACTGCTCTTCTTTAAAGTTAGATTGAGGGAACAGTGTATGGTTAGGGTTAATAACATTTTCATTTTCGGTTAGGAACCATTCTGCTGGATGAATAATGTTATTGGAACCTGTGATATTTATTAGAATACAGACGTGAAATATATGTACATAAACAGAAATCTAAGTAAGATTTGAAGCCCAGACATCATTGGGCCCTTGATTGGGATACCTATCGTTGAATTACATTCTGCAAAAATGTCTCAGAGAAATCGATATACAATGGCATAAGACCTTGTAACTGGATGATTGAATGTAGAAGAGAACCTCCAGTCAAAAAGTGATAGTCGGTAGGATTAGGAAGATAGTAGGTAGGTTTTAAGAAGAAGAGTGAATATAGGATTTGGACCAAAAGTTCTTTAGCAATAGGATTTCGATTAGAGTGTGAATGTAAGTTTCAGAACATGTGAAGATTTAGTCACAATGATGAACTGTGGAAAAGCAGATACCAATAGAGACATTACAAAAACAGGCAAAGTATAAAGTGAGTGAGAGGATTAGACATTTTCAACAGGGTTGAGTTTGAATATATAATCTTTGGAAGAATCTAATTTGTAGTTACCAATAGGATTTTCATTTGAGAGCATTAGGCAACCTGGACATGGATGTTTTTAGTAATCCATGTTCACTTTTCATTTAGCTTTGATACAATCATAAGTGTGACCTTTGCTTTTTGTGTCCAGAATATTTCAGTGATAAAATGCATATGTAGATCAGGTGACATGGGTATTTCTTCCAACATTTCTGGGAGCAATATTTTGAAGACGTATAAATTAGTGTTGGGGGTACAAAGAGGTGTACCCTGTGTCTATGAATATAGAGATAATGCATGAAAATACCACATTGTGAATAAATAATATAACTGGTTCCACTTTAAATAATGGATTGAATTGATATCTGAAACTAAGTAAGAAATCTTATATTGATATACAATCATTCATTCCAACCAGTTGTACATCTAATGGTAATATTAGGGTTATGGTTTATTATGAGGGGTGTGTGAGTTTTGCTTCAAATGTGATAATGGAAATCGAAAATAATGTGTTTGGAAAGAAGTTTCAAGAAAAGACCAGTCAGAAACGGAGGAATACATGTTTTCTGAAGCAGGAAGTGATTGAAAGTGAAATAAATGCCTATAAATTTGTGAACGTGTGGATGAAATATATATCCTATAATGTGCATAAACTCAAGAAATAGAAATGTACCAGTGTTGAATAAAAATAAACTTCAAAGTACATATCATGTCCCATAGGAATCTACTTGCATTGATGTTAACTGGGTCAGTTACTGTAGAAATATTAGGATTTTTTTTTTTTTTTGGTGTTATACTACAATTTATTTTAGCACTAGAATGCCACAGAATGTAGAGGAAAGAGCAATGGATTTTTAGTTATAGCACTAATAATCTAACATTTAATGACTGTTTTGGGGAGTCTAGAAATTACATAAGGCTATGTAACATATATTTTATTATTTAACATTCATAAATGCTTGGGATTTTAGTAATATTTCTAGTTTTTTATTTTTTATTTTTTAAGTTGTTGATGGATCTTCATTTTGTTTATTTGTTTATGTGGTGCTGAGAATAGAACCCAGTTCCTCACACATACTAGGCAAACATGTTAACACTGAATCACAAACCCAGCCGCTCCACTTTTGTCTTAACATCGAACACGCCTCTCCCTCTTCTTTACTCACTTTCTTCCTCATTTTTCCCCTTCTCTCTCTTCCTTTTTCGTTTTTCCTCCATATCTATTTTTCTCTCATGGCATTACAAACAGTTGTATGCTATGAAATTTAAATTTGAGACTGTTTTTTATAGTCACTATTTTTTAAAAAAAATTTAATAATTATAATCACCTGATAGATATATTACAATACATTTATTATACATATGTGTCTATATTCATGCATATGCATTACATATATTATGTATATATATATATTTAAAAGTACTTTGATTAGCCTGTTAGAAAAAATATACACCAAGACTTTCTTAATTCTGAAGTCTTCCAGAATTAACATCTTACAATGAAAATCAAATAAACATATTTAAGAAGAAAGGTATCATTGTTTATTATCAATATTGATAATTTAATGTTTTTTATCACGTTACGCTGTAATATGGCATATTATATCTTATGAATTAGAGAAATTTTTTTGAACAACCTATTATTTAAGGACCATATGCACTGACATTTTAAATGGCTTTCTTATGATTTCAATTTCTATCAATTATGTATTAATTGCCAAATACTTATTTTAGTACTTTTCATATTCATAATTGATATAAAGTGAATTGTTTAATTTTTCTGGTAATTAGTTACTTATTACAGTAGAGACATTATTAATACTTCTAAATTTTTATAAGTAAATGGTACAAAGATATTTTCATGCAAAATTAAGAATAATTGCATGCTCTAAATGTTTGATTGTTGATACATATAATACAGAGCTTTTGATGAGTCTCTTCCCAGTAAAACATAAAATGCAAAGATATCGTTGGGTATGTATGTCCAAATAAAGATAATGAAAAATACACATTATCAGCTAGAAACTATTAAATAAAAGATGAAAAGAACAATCCAACACATTGTACCAACTTATCAGATGAGGCAGTATTCTGAAAGAATAGCCTAAGACTAGACCTGGTTCATGACAAAATATTTACCAAAAAATGAAATATGAAAAATATAGGAAATGCTATGAATTTTTCATGAAGGTAGGTGGATTATCCTTTAATCTCAATTAAGTGTATTTTCAAAAGCCAGTTTTCTGGTAAAATAAATTTGTGATAGATACAACTACACAAAACAAAGTTTCTGCTTAGCAAAATGAATGCATCTCAACACATTTTTAGCTGATTTCTTGCCACTCAATTTTAAACCTTTATTTATTTATTTATTTTTATTGATTGTTCAAAACATTACAAAACTCATGATATATTATCTTTCATACATTTGACTCAATTGGGTTATGAACTCCCATTTTTCCCCAAATACGAATTGTAGAAGCACATTGGTTACACATTCACATTTGTACATAATGGCATAATAGTGATGTTGTATTCTGCTACCTTTCTATCCCCTACTATCCCCCCTCACCTCCCCTCCCATCTTTCCTCTCTACCTCATTTGCTGTTGTTCAATTCTCTCCATTGTTTTCCCCCCATTTCCCCTCACAACCTCTTATATGTAATTTTGTGTAACATTGAGGGTCTCCTACCATTTCCATATGCTTTCCCTTCTCTCCCCCTTTCTATCCCCCCACTCGTCTTTGTTTAATGTTAATCTTTTTCTCATGCTCTTCCTCCCTGTTCTGTTCTTAGGTGCTCTCTTTATATCAAAGAAGTCATTTGGCATTTTTTTAAGGATTGGTTAGCTTAGCTTAGCATAATCTGCTCTAATGCCATCCATTTCCTTGCAAAGTCTATGATTTTGCCATTTTTTAGTGCTGAGTAATACTCCATTGTGTATAGATGCCACAGTTTTTTAACCGTTCGTCTATTGAAGGACATCTAGGTTGGTTCCACAGTCTAGCTATTGTGAATTGTGGCGCTATGATCATTGATGTGGCAGTATCCCTATAGTATGCTCTGTTAAGACCCTCTAGTCCGAGAAGGGTGATAGCTGGGTCAAATGGTGCATTCATTCCCAGCTTTCCAAGAAATCTCCATACTGCTTTACAAATTGGCCTTATCAATTTTCAGTACCACCAGTAGTGTACAAGTGTACCCTTTTCTCCACATCCTCGCCAATACTTATTGTTGTTTGACTTCATAATGGCTGCTAATCTTACTGGAGTGAGATGGTATCTTAGGGTGGTTTTGATTTGCATTTCTCTGACTGCTAGAGATGGTGAGCATTTTTTTTATGTACTTGTTGATTGATTGTATGTCCTCCTCTCTGAAGTGTCTGTTCAGGTCCTTGGCCCATTTGTTGATTGGGTTATTTGTTATCTTATTGTTTAATTTTTTGAGTTCTTTGTATATTCTGGATATTAGGGCTCTATCTGAAGTGTGAGGGGTAAAAAATTGTTCCCAGGATGTAGACTCTCTATTTACCTCTCTTATTGTTTCTCTTGCAGAGAAAAAACTTTTTAGTTTAAGTAAGTCCCATTTGTTTATTGTTGTTATTAACTCTTGGGCTATGGGTGTCCTATTAATGAATTTGGAGCCCGACCCCACAGTATGTAGATCATAGCCATCTTTTTCTTCTATCACATGCAGTGTCTCTGATTTCATCACTAGCTCCTTGATCCATTTTGAGTTAACTTTTGTGCATGGCGAGAGAAAGGGATTCAGTTTCATTTTGGTGCATATGGATTTCCAATTTTCCCAGCACCATTTGTTGAAGATGCTATCCATCTCCCAATATGCTTTTAGCCTCTTTATCATATATAAGAATGTTGTAATTTTGTGGATTGATTTCTGTGTCCTCTATTCTCTACCACTGATCCACCTGCCTGTTTTGGTACCAGTACCACGCTGCTTTTATAACTATTGCTTTGTAGTACAGTTTTAACTCTGGTATCGCTATACCTCCAGATTCAAATTCCTGCTTAGAATTGCTTTTGCTATTCTGGGTCTTTTGTTTTTCCATATGAATTTCATGATTGCTTTATCATTTCTACAAGAAATGCCGTTGGGATTTTGATTGGCATCCATTTTAACCTGTAGAGAACTTTGGGTAATATCACCATTTTGATGATGTTAGTTCTGCCTATCCATGAACAGGGTACATTTTTCCATCTTCTAAGATCTTCTTCTATCTCTCTCTTTAGGGTTCTGTAGTTTTCATTATATAAATCTTTCACCTCTTTTGTTAGGTTGATTTCCAAGTATCTTATTTTCTTTGAGGATATTGTGAATGGAGTGGTTTTCCTCCTTTCCATTTCAGAAGTTTTGCTCCTGATATACATAAATGCCTTTGATTTATGCGTGTTGATTTTATATCCTGCCACTTTGCTTAATTCATTTATTATCTCTAGCAGTTTCTTTGTAGACCCTTTTGGGTCTGTTATATATATTATCATGTCATCCACAAATAGTGATAATTTAAGTTCTTGTTTTCCTATTTTTATGCCTTTAATTTCTATTGTCTAATTGCTCTGGCTAGAATTTCAAGAACTAAATTGAATAGAAGTGGTGATAGAGGGCATCCCTGTCTTGTTCCAGATTTTAGAGGCAATCCCTTCAGTTTTTCTCCATTTAGGATGATGCTAGCCTGAGGTTTAGCATATATAGCTTTTACAATGTTGAGGTAAGTTCCAGTTATCCCTAGTTTTTCTAGTGTTTTGAACATAAAGGGATGCTGTACTTTGTCAAATGTTTTTTTCTGCATCTATCGAGATGATCATATGGTTCTTGTCTTTAAGTCTATTGATGTGGTGAATAGTATTTATTGATTTCCGTATATTGAACCAGCCTTGCATCCCAGGGGTGAATCCTACTTGATCATGGTGCACAATTTTTTTTGATATGCTTTTGTATTCGATTCATCAGGATTTTATTGAGAATTTTTGTATCCAAGTTCATTAGAGATATTGGTCTGTAGTTTTGTTTCTTTGAAGTGTCTTAGTCTGATTTCAAGATCAGGGTGATTTTGGCCTCATAGAATGAATTTGAAAGAGCTCCTTCTTTTTCTATTTCTTGAAAGAGCTTGAAAAGAATCAGTATTAATTCTTCTTTGAAGGTTTTGTAGAACTCCGCTGTTTACCCATCCGGTCCAGGGCTTTTTTTCGTTGGTTATCTTTTGATGGCTTCTTCTATTTCTTCCTTTGTCATTGGTCTGTTTAAATTGTGTGTGTCTTCCTGACTCAATCTGGGCAGATCGTATGACTTAAGAAATTTATTGATATCTTCACTATCTTCTATTTTATTGGAATATAGGGTTTCAAAATACTTTCTAATTATCTTCTATATTTCTGTAGTGTCTGTTGTGGTATTGCATTTTTCACCCCCTATGTTAATAATTTGAGTTCTCTCTCTTCTTCTCTTCGTTATCATGGCTAAGGGCCTGTCAATCTTATTTATTTTTTCAAAGAACCAACTTTTAGTTTATCAATTTTTTCAATGATTTTTTGTTTCAATTTCGTTGATTTCTGCTCTTATTTTAATGTCGTCTACTACATTTGCTGTTGTTTTGCTCTTCCTTTTCTAGGTTTTTGAGGTGTAGTGTGAGTTCATTTATTTGTTGTTTTTTTTTTTTTCTTTTTTTGAGGAAAGAACTCCAAGAAATGAATTTTCCTCTTAAAACTGCTTTCATTGTGTCCCATAGATTACAGTAGGTTGTGTCTGTATGGTCATTTGTCTCTAAGAATTTTTTTGTCTCCTCCTTAATGTCTTCTGTAACCCATTGATCATTCAGTAGAATATTGTTCATTTTCCATGTGATGTAGGATTTTTCCTTCCTTCTTTTATCATTGATTTCCAGTTTCATTTCATTATGATCTGATATGGTGCATGGTATTATCTCCACGCCTTTATATTTACTAAGAGTTGCCCTATGACCTAATATATGGTCTATCTTTGAGTAGGATCCATCTGCTGCTGATAAGAAGGTGTATCCACTTGATGATGGTTGATATATTCTATATATGTCGGTTAAGTCTAGGTTATTGATTGTGCTGTTGAGTTCTATAGTTTCTTTATTCAGTTTTTGTCTAGAGGATGTGTCTAATGGTGAGAGCGGTCTGTTGAAGTCACCTATAATTATTATGTTGTAGTCTATTTGACTCTTGAACTTGAGAAGAGTTTGTTTTATGAGTGTGGCAGCTCATTTGTTTGCTGCATACAAATTGGTAATTGTTATGTTATGTTGGTGGATGGTTCCTTTTAACGTTATATAGTGTCCTTCTTTATCCCTTTTGATTAACGTAGGTTTGAAGTTGATTGTATTTGATATGAGTTTGGCCACTCCTGCTTGCTTCCGTGTGCCCTGTGAGTGGTATGATTTTTCCCAACCTTTTACTTTCAGCCTGTGTATGTCTTTACCTATCATATGAGTCTCCTGAAGGCAGCATATTGTTGGATTTGTTTTTTTGATCCAGGTTACTACCCTATGTCTCTTGAATGGTGAGTTTAGGCCATTAACATTTAAGGTTACAATTGAAATATGATTTGTACATCCATTCATGTTAATTTATTTATTTATTTTAGTTTGGCTAGTTTTTACTTTTTGGTTATTTTCCTCCCCCTTTACTGAGATACCTCCCACTGTTAGTTTGGGGCACTATTTTTCAATTCTTCTTCTTGTAGTATTTTGCCCAAAATCCTTTGCAGTGCTGGTGTTATGGGTGTGAATTCTTTTAGTTTTTATTCATTGTGAAAGATTTTAATTTTATTGTCAAATCTGAAGCTTAATTTTGCTGGATACAGTATTCTTTGTTGGAATTCATTATTTTTCAGTGTTTGAAATACATTGTTCCAGGATCTTCTCACTTTCAAAGTTTGTGATGAAAAATCAGTCGTTAATCTAATTGGTTTACCCCTGAATGTAATCCGCCTCCTTTCTCTCGTAGCTTTTAATATTCTCTCCTTGTTCTGTATGTTGGCTATCTTCATAATTATATGTCTTGGAGTTGGTCTATTATGGTTTTGAATGTTTGGGGTCCTGTAGGCTTCAAGGATTTAGCAATCCATTCCATCTTTCATCTCTGGGAAGTTTTCTAGAATTATTTCATTTAATATGTTGTCCATTCTTTCGGTTTGAATCTCTATGGCTTCTTCTATCCCGATGACTGTGAAATTTGTTTTTTTTATGACATCCCATATCTTTTGAATAGACTGCTCTTGGGACTTAAGCATCTTTTCTGTGTTGACTATATTCTTTTCAAGTTGATAAACGTTGTCGTCATTATCTGATGTTCTGACTTCTATTTGATCTAGTCTATTTGTAATATTCTCGTTTGAGTTTTAATTAATAGTTTCCAGCATTTCTAGGATTACTGTTTGATTTTTTTTAAGATCTCTATCTCCTGGTAAATCTTGTTCTTTGCCATTTGAATTTGTTTAATTCATTTTCAAAATATACTTTTATTGCTAGGACTTGCTGCCTCATGTATTCTCTAATATCCCTTTCCATCTGAGTTAGGTAAGCCTTGAGTTTTTTTCCCTATCCCTGTTTCTGATGATTCTAGGTCCTCCTGTAGAATTAAGTTGTCCTGCATTGTTTGTACACATTTTTTCCTTTGTTTTTTCATGATGTTCACGTTGTTTTCCGTCTCTATTTGATTGCTGTTTTTCTGCTCTATTCTATAGATTTGTTTTGGTTTAATATATCTGTTGTCTCTCCTTTGTGTTGGTAGACTATGCCTGCTAAAGTGAATTCTGCTTGGAAGGAATTGCGATGGCCGAGCTCCAGTGATGTCACCTGTCTGCTATGGCGGGCCCCAGGCTCCTTGCCAGGGTGTTCAAATGGGAGTGGGCTGGGACTGATCTGTCTCTGTTTGTTTTCAACTCCCGGTCGCCGGCGGGCGGGCGGTCTCCAGCTGTCCAGTCACACAGTCAGCGGGTGGGCTGTCACTGGTGGGCGGGAGATCTCTAGCCACCCAGTTGCACGTGCAGCCAGCGGGCGATTGGTCGCTGGTAGGCAGGCGGGCACCAGCCACCCAGTCGCACCAGCAGCGGGCTGTTTGTGACCAGTGGGCAGGCGTTCTCCAGCCGCCCAGTTATCTCCTGCTAGTCCTGGTTTCTCGTGATAGACCAGATTTCCCCTGAGTGATGCCTCTCGGCAGCTCATACTGTCCTATGGGCCTGCCGTTTCTTGGGTGTGGATGGTGTCTATGGGGAACCCCGGCACTCTATTGTTTTGATTTTTTCCTCTTTCCCCTCTCCCAGCTCTGGCTAGACAGGTTTCGTTTTCGCCTCTGATGGGAGGGGAAGTTGAAGGTCAGGTGCCTCTAGTTTTCCCGACGTCTTTATGCAGGCTCTCTCTGATAATCTCTCCAATGGAAAGCCTAAGAGAGATTTTATGTGAATTCCCTGCTGTATGGGAGATGAGCTGAGTAACACAAACCTGTTTTATTGTTGCAATCTGTTGGAGAGTGGCGGTGGTTACTTCTGCTCTCCAAGATGGTGGCCGTTGGTTTCCTTGGTGGAGTTTTTATTGTGGGGGGATAGAACTGTAGCACTTCCTTCCCCGTCTGAAATCCCAAACTCAGCCCGGGGCTCAGTTGGAGGTCAGCCAGCAGGATTCCACAGAATCTGCAGCAACGTTTCTCCCTGCCGGCTGGTCGCTTCTAGGTGGTGCCCTGCTGTCTCTAGCCACGGGGCAGGCCACACAGATTTGTCAGCCCAGATCTCCGGTCGCACATTTGGCTCGTGTTTGAGACTCAATTACCGGACCTCATTGGTGGAAATCATTCTTCTAGGTTTCGGTGCACACCCATTTTTCTGTAAGATCCTAACAAGATAATTTTTTGTCGTTCTAACTCGTTATTCACCTGTGAAGTGGCGCAGTTCACAGGGTGTGAGTGGCAGATTCAGAGACATCCCTTCATCCTGACCAGGTTGTTTGCCATGGAAGATGACTTTTGCTGTCTCAGGTCCTTCATAGCTGCCTACACCTTCTCCATGGCTTATTTCTCCATGGACCTTTGAGGTTCTCAGCAGGTAAAAGATCCCCTACATTCCTGTATTATAAGACCAACTCTGTCCGTGCTCTTCTTTAAAGTTAGATTGAGGGAACACTGTAGGGTTAGGGTTAATAACATGTTTGATTTGGGTTAGGAATCATTCTGTTTATGAATAATTCTATTGAGAAGCTGCGATATGTATAAGAATATATAGTTGAAATATATGTAGGAAAACAGAAATCTAAGTAAGATTTGAATCCCAGAATGGCATTGGGCCCTTAATTGGGATACTTAGCGTTGAATTACGTTCTGCACAGATGTCTCAGGTAAATTGATATACAATGTCATAGGACCCTGTACCTTGGAAGATTGAATGTAGATGAGAACATCCATTTAAAAAGGTATAGTTGTTATTGAATGGTTAATTAAATAGGTACTTGTCACTTCCTGTTTTTCTCTATGCTTAACAAAACACTGTTGAAATCTTGAGAACTGTTTGCTAATCTTGTTCCCAGAATGTGCTGTCCCCAGTTTTCAAACTGCAGAATTTACTCTCTCACCTGGTTGCATGCAAACTGCCCACTCCCACTGACCCATCAATAAACTTCCCTCCTTGCCCTCGGCACGGAAAGTATGTAAGCTCTGCTCAAGCTCTTCTCAGGGCTCTCTGCTGTATTCAAGTGAGCTCTGAACCCCAGCATGCTGGAACTCCAATAAACCCTTTGCTGTTTCATGAGTCAGTTTCTTGGTGGTCTCTTCCTCCAATGCACGCCCGACCTTTACACATGAAGTTTCCACTGATATCTGGCAGCGGCGGATGAGAGACCCCAACGGGCTACTCTTGGGGTAAGTAAGTCTCCTATTCCTGGTTTCAGGTTTCAGGTTAGGACTTGGAAAAATGGCTATTGATGAAGAGTGTGAGCTCTCTCCGACAGTGGCTGACAGACGTGTCACAGAGCCACAGGCCACGTTCCTGGAGGACGCCCCAGAGGACTTGGGAAATTTAGTTATAATAGATTCCTCGACTCAGTGATATTTTGTTTTGGATTCGGTATTGCCAGCCCATTGGTTATTGCCGGCTACTCAGTCCTGATCTCAGTGTTGGACGTCCATTGCCTGTCTTTATTGTCTTGTCTTGTCTGTTTCATGTGTCGTTGCTTTCACTGTTTGTGGATCTTTCATTATGGGACAGAGCACTTCAATGCTAGATCTCAGTTTAAAGGGCGACTCTTATGCGTGGTCTCATAAAATCCCAACACAATTAATGGCAATACTTCTCTGAGCTCAGTTCCAGAACTCAGTCTCTAAGGGGAATCACACCAGAGTTCAAGCCCAGGTGGACCCAGTCATCTCTTCCAAATGCCACACAAATGACCACAATTAAAACCAAAACACTCCCCAATGGCCCTCATCTTCTTCCATATAGACACTCATCATAACCTCTGGCTGGACGTTTCCATGAGGGGCATAGCCCAAGACAGTGTCCAAAACATGCTCCCTTGCCGCTAATTTGCCTAAAGTCAGGGTGGCCTGGAAACCCTTCCAGTGAACCAGGATTGATCAAATACGCCTGCCATTAATACTGATCTTCTTCTGCAATTTGAGGCCTACTGACTGTCAGGTGTAGATTCTTTATGTGAATTTCAGTCATAAGAAAACCCAACCACATCTGCAGTGCTTTGAAAAACTCATTTGACCCAAAGGATCCCAATTCTCACTTGATGGACGTCAAGAACCTAACAGAGGAAGGAGAGAAACTTCACCCACAATGACTGCTCTTTTGGCCATTTTGGTTTTGGATGCACACATGGGATCTTTCTTTAGATCTATCAGTTGCAGAGAATCTAAGACACAGCCTCACACAGGGCATAGAGTTGGATTCAGACACATCCATTTCCAAAGCAATTAAGCAAAGAGCCACAGGTTATGCCCATTCATTTCCATCTGAAAACTGTTTTCTTCAGGCTTCACAAAGGGGTGGTCCGAAACAAAGAACTTCTTGACATTCAAGGCAACAGAACATTATGTAAGCAAAAGGCTCAAAGAAGGGTTTCTCCACTGAGAGTTTACTGGTCACACTGATATCTGTGTTTTCTGAGATGCTCGCCATTCCCTTCATCTATCCAGTACATGACCATGTCACAGAGCTTGGAAGTGGTACATATCTTGGACACAAAACCATGAGCCTATTCTGGAGATTGGCCAGAATTCAGAAAGAAAATTGGAAATTACTAAGATCATTGGTGTTGCCCATCCTTAAGGAAAGCTGCAATCCATTCATTAATTGGGCAGGATGAATGCTGGGAAGCTTTCTACAAGACAGGACAAATCCATTGATGCGTTCTCTTTTCTAATGTCTACAACCATGGACATAGTGGGATACACAGACATAGAAACACTCGCTTTGTCAAATGTCTTACTAGAAACAGTTCAACCCAAAAAAAAAACCACCTTTCCTACCTATTCTCAGAACATGAGACAAAATCATAAACCCAAAACCACACCCATATTGGCACCTCCTTCCCCCAAGTAGGTCTGTGACTCTAGGGAGTGTCCTCTGACTGGTGGGCCATACAATTTTCCCCTGAAAAGTCCTGTCCTGTCTCAGGTCTGTTCTCCTTGACCAACTCTGTTAAGTTGTCAGAAGCTAGTGTTTAGCCACTACCTGCTTTCTCAGGAAAGGCCCTTCTTCAGAGCTCTCCTTGCTTTTGCCATCCTAACATCAGTAGGTACAAAGAAAGACTGACTCTGTCCTTGGTAAATCCAAACAAGTGAGCCCATTGGGACTGGGACTGGGACTGGCTCTATGTGCCTGGTTTCCAGTATCCCAATTTCAGAGAGATCCATCACCAAGAAAGTGAGGTGAGGTCACTCCCTTCAGGAACTGAATAAATTCACTGCCTTGTAAACCATTTTGTCCTAATAGTTGCTTCCAAGTGTCCCATTAGATGGAGGCTTCCCCTACTTCCTTTGAAACTTTCACAAGTTAGAATGGTATGTCAACCTTAGGAACCCGGGAATAGCTATCCACACAGGCCTGGTTTGGTCAATCTCCTCTACATTAAGAAGAGAGAGGCTGATTCAGACACATCCCTTCATCCTGACCAGGGTGATTGCCATGGAAGATGACTTTTGCTCTCGCAGATCCTTCATAGCTGACTATATCTTCTCCAGGATTCATTTCTGCATGGACTTTGGAGGTTCTCAGCAGGTGGAAGATCCCCTACATTCCTGTATTGTAAGACCAACTCTGTCCCTGCTTTTCTTTAAATTTAGGTTGATAGAACAGTGTATTCTTAGGGCTAATAAAATGTTTGATTTGAGTTAGGAATAATCCTGCGGGATGAATAATGGTATTGGGAACCTGAGATATTTATAAAAATATAGAGGTTAAATATATGAATGAAAACCGAAATCTAGGTAATTTTGAAGCCCAGAAGGGCATTGGGCCCTTGATTGGGATACTTAACTTTGATTTACATTGTGTACAGATGTCTCAGATAAATAGATATACAATGGCATCGGACCTTGTAGCTTGGATGATTGAATGTTGAAGAGAACATCCAGTCAAAAACGGATAGTAGGTAGAATTAGGTACAGAGTTGGTTTAGGAAGAAGAGTGAGTATAGGATTTGGAACAAAAGTTCTGGAGCATTAGGGTTGTGGTTAGAGAGTGAAAGTGAACATAAGTTCATGTGAAGGGTCAGTCACAATGGTGAACTGGTGAAAATATGCAGGAAACCACATATCTTTAGAGACATTATGAAATCAGGCAAAGTATAAAGTGAGTGATATGATTATGCATTTTCAACAGGGTTGAGTTTGAATATATAATCTTAGGAAGAAACAAATTTCCCCTTCCTCTCCTGTTTTCTCTTTTCTTTCCACTATACAAAGTCTAATCTGGGACAGAAAAGATCCGTCCTTTATAGGGCATATCAGGACATATACAGGATTGCCTGGAGCCCTTAGTTTGGGTAATGATTTAGCAGATAAAACTACGCATGACATACATATTTTCTCTACAGTAGAAGAAGCTACAAATTTTCATAAAAAATTCCATGTCAATGCTAATACTATACATAAGCGCTTTAAAATAACTAAGGAACAAGCTAGACAAATAATAAAACAATGTCAAAATTGTGTGACCATTTTACCACAAGTTAATCTTGGAGTCAATCCTAGAGGATTGATACCTAACCATATTTGGCAGATGGACGTCACAAACTTGCCAGAATTTGGAAAATTAAAATATTTGCATGTTACAGTTGATACTTCTTCTGAATTTTTGATGGACTCCCTTCATGCCGGAGAAAAAAAACTAAAGATGTTATAGCTCATTGCTTACAAAATTTTGCCACTGTGGGCATTCCAAAACAGTTAAAAACAGATGTTGCCCCTGGTTATACTTTTACCTCCTTTAAAGAATTTTGCTCATCATTTTGCATTACTCATATAACAGGAATCCCATACAATCCGCAGGGACAAGGCATAGTTAAATGAGCTCATCAAACTATTAAAACGTACTAATTAAACGAAAAAAAAGGAATTGGGAAGGGGTATATATTCCCCAAAGATAAACTTAAAATAACCCTTTTTACTCTAAACTTTGGAAATTTGGATTCATCAGGGCTTAGTCCTGTGGAAAGGCATATGTGTCCAAAAAATGTACATAAGCCCAAGGTACTTTGGAAGGATATTCTAACAGGACAATGGAAATGTCCTGACCCAGTAATTGTCTGAAGTTGGAGGTCTGTTTGTGTGTTTCCACAGGGAGAACAGCAGCCGATTTGGATTCCAGAGAGACTAACTAAAGCGATTTCTACAGATTAAAAGAATATGATTTGGCTCAAATCCATAACAGCTGATATCCAGAACTCCAGTTTGGCTATTCTTACATCTGTGACAAATCCAGGATGCTTTTTTCAATATCTATTTTATTATTACCCTTTCCCATGTCATGAAGTTCTATTTTGTTTTTTGAGCTCATACAAACCTAGGTTAATGTTTTGCTGATCAGTTCTATTTTTGGACTATAGAGTTTTTAGACATTGCAATGGAGATTTCACCTGTAAAATGTTATAAGGCCTTTACTCTTATGTTATGTGTTGTATGTATTATATTACGTGTGCACACTTGTGTTTTTTGTTATATGTTTGAATGTACGTATGTCCATATATCATATATGATGAGCGCTCATGAAAAAATGGATCCAAATATATTTTTATACACTTGATGTAAATGTTTTAATTTAAATTGGGTAAACACCTGTTGAGGATTGTTTTAAAATGTGTACAAAAAAGGAGGTTAACAGATCTGTTTGTTTACTTTCACAATTTCTTTTCATTATATTTAATAATTCTCTTCAAGACAATGTAAATTGTTAAGAAAATTGTTTTCTTTTAGTACCTTCTGGAATGTTACATAATTTTTCTTTGGCCATTATTGCCAAAATTCCTATCTTCATCCCAGTGCCTGTAAAGACAAAGATAAAACCAATCTACAGCTTCTGCAATAGCCATCACTGAACTGCTTGCAGAACTTGCCTGGACTATGTATCACCTGTATGCATTGTGAACTCACCTGCATGCATTGTGAACAATATGTTGGTGAATTGACTTGTGGTAGTGTTGGGGTATTTTTGCTGATGATGCCATCGGTGGTACAATTTTTCCAAAAGGAGCCGTCAATTGGCTTGGTGTATCTTCCTCCCTTCTGCTGTCATGGTCGTTCAGCTAAAATTTGGGGGCCAACAGAGGTGAGACAAAGAACCTCACCCCCCGCTGGTACAAAGACCTCTCCACAGGTGTGACTGTATACTGGACCTGTAGCTAGTGACGGGTAAGATCCAATTGCAATGGTACCAATCTAAGACTGGAGGCTGATACCTTGAGGTCAGCTCATTCGATAATGGGTAAGCACCATATGTACTATTGGACAACCTAAGGCAGGCATGGTCCCTAAGCCACATGCTTGTTCTTTAAACAGAGAGGGGGAGGTGTTGAGAGGCACAGCCCAAGGGGCCAAACAAACTTTCAGACTGCCAGCTGATGATTGGCTAACAGCGGCCCCAGCAACATCAAGCTAATTGGCTCCTCTGCGGTGATGCTCATTGGAGATGCTCATTGAGCAGTTTCCCCACCCTTTCAGACTGCAAGCTGATGATTGGCTCACAGCAGCCCCAGCAATATCTAGCTGATTGGCTCCTCTGTGGTAATGCCATTGGGCTGTTTCCCCACCCTTTCAGACAACGGAGCTGCTCATTGTGGGACTTTTTGGGCTCTGCCCACACGACCCAGCCAATCGACCTCAAGAGAAGGAGTGTGGAGGTTGAGAGCTTGTGGGAAGCCAGTAGTGGCAGTTGGGCTCTGAGGGTTTTTCCCGAGGAGCTAATTTTTAGTCATGTGTGGTTCTAAAAGTAAGGTTAGTTTCTTTTGACAAGTGGCTCCTGAATTGTGCCCAGCCAGATTGCAGCAATCCTAAAGTGATGGAGAAAAAGAACCCAAACAGAATAGAAATACAAGCAGTTTAGAGAGGCATGGTGTATAGTTGGATTTACCTTTTGCATGATAAAGGGTAGGTGTTATAAATCTAGTCAATTTTAAATTGAAATAGTTCTCCATTTGTTTTATAGTTAACAAATATGTGAATTCCTATCTCCCTTTATATGTAGCCTATTCAGCACATGTATTTTTGTATGTACATATAGAATCCTACCTGGTATCACATGTACATTTTTGTTAGATGGCTGACTTGGCAGATACAAATTTTTAGAAGAGGTCACTCCTCCTAAACGTTGTTGGAATTGAAAATTAAAACTATGGGTGAGCTTCCTTGTTGAACAATATAATACATAAATCCATGTTCAGTAAAATGAATAGTTTTGGATCTGTGGATGTTATATATTTCATGATGAATTTCGATTGGCATATATATTGCTACCTTTTAATGCCTCTCTCTCTCTCTCTCTCTCTCTCTCTCTCTCTCTATATATATATATATATATATATATATATATATATATATATATACATACATACATACACACACACACTCTCCAGATTTTTCAGAATGTAAAATATATGTGTCTTATTATACAATCCCTAAATGCATTCATATTCATGAATGTGGATTTATAACCAAATGTTCACAAAGTTATTTTCAGAAATATTCATCCACCTTAAATACATATTGTATCCTAGTACTGAAATCAAAATTCAGTGAATGGTGCATAGAAGTCCTAATTTTTCTACAGTAACTGACCCACTTTAACATCAATGCAAGTAGATTCCTATGGGACATGATGTGTATTTTGATCTTCATTTTTATTCAACACTGTTACATGACTATTTCTTCAGTTTATGCACATCATAGGATATATATTTCATTCACAATTTTGCAAATTGATAGGCTTTTGTTTCACTTTTAATCACTACTTGCTTCAGTACACAAGTATTCCTCTATGTTTTTTAACTGGTCTTTTCATGATACTTCATTTTATTTTAGATTTCAATAATCACTTTTAAAGCAAAGCTCACACACTCTTCATGATAAACCATAAACCTAATATTACCATTAGATGTATAAATGGTTGTAATGAATGTATGTATCTCAATATAAGATTTCCTGTAAATTTGTAAATATCAATTCAATCCAATATTTAAAGTTGGAACCAGTAATATTATTTATTCACAGTATGGTCTATTCATTCATTTTATCTATATTCCTAGACACAGGGAACACCTATTTGTACACCCTATACTAATTTATACACCTTCAAAATATTGCCCACAGAAATGGTGGAAGAAATACTCATGTCACCTGATCTACATATGCACTTTATCACAGTAATATTCTGGAAACAAAATGCAAAGTTCACACTTATGACTGTGCCAAAGCCTAAATGGAAAGTGTGCATGGATTACTAACAATATCCATGTCCAGATTGCCTAATTCTCTCAAATGTCAATCCTATTGGTGACTAAATATTTGATTCTTTCTAAGATTTTATACTCAACCTCTACCCTGTTGAAAATGTCTAATCCTATCACTCAATTTATACTTTGCCTGATTTCTTAATATCTCCATTGATATCTGCTTCCCCATATATTTTCCCCAGTTCATCATTGTGTCTGACTCTTCACATGTGGTGACATTTACATTCACTCTCTACCGCTAACCCTATTGCTAAAGAACTTTTTGTCCAAATCCTATACTCACTTTTCTTCCTAAACCTACTGACTATCTTCCTAATCCTACCAACTATGCCTATATGAGTGGATGTTTTCTTCTACATTCAATCATCCAATTTTCAAGGTCCTATGCCATTGTATATCGATTTATCTGAGACATCTGTTTAGAAGATATTTAAAAGCTAAGTATCCCAATCAAGGGCCCAATGCTCTTCTGGGCTTCAAATCTTACCTAGATTTTTGTTTTTATACTTTTATTTCACCTATATATTCTTGTAAATATCACAGGTTCCCAATACCATTATTCATCCAGCAGAATGATTCCTATCCCAAATAAAACCTGTTATTACCCTAACCATACACTGTTCCCTCAATGTAACTTTACAGAATAGCAGGGAAAAAGTTGGTCTTACACTACAGGAATGTAGGGGATCTTCAACCTGCTGAGATCCTCAAAGGACCATGCAGAAATGATTTCTGGAGAAGTTGTAGGCAGCTATGAAGGACCTGAGGGAGGAAAACTTAACTTCCATGGTAAACAACCTGGTCAGAATGAAGGGATGTGTCTTTATCAGCCTCTTTCATCTTAATGTAGAGAAGATTGACCAAACCAGGCCTGTGTGGAGAGCTGTTCTCGGGTGCCTATGGTTGATATACCATTCCAACGTGTGAAAATGTCACAGGAAGTAGGGGCACCCTCCATCTCATGGGACCCTTGGAAGTAACTCTTAGGACAAAGTGGTTGCCAAGGCAGTGACTTCATTCACTTCCTGATTGAGGTTACCTCACATAACGTCCTGGGTGATGGAACTCTCTAAACGTGGGATTCAGAAAGCCAGGCAAGCACAACCAGTCCCAGTCCCAGTCCCAGTGGTCTCACTTTTTTTGGATTTACCAAGGACAGAGTCTGTCTTTCTTGGTACCTACTGATGTGAGGATGGCCAAAAGACAGGAAAGCTAAGAAGAGGGGCCTTTCCTGATAAAGCAGGTAGTAGCTCACCACTGGCTTCTGACAACTTCACACAACATTCTTCCCTCAATGCAGCACAAAGGTCCCTTTCACTCATGAAGAGGAGGTCCAACCCTCAACTGTTCTGTAAAAGAACTTCAGAGAGAGAGGTTAAAGATTCCTGCAAAGCTGTTATGGAGGTTTCTAATATATTTAAGTTTTGGTCTATTTCTGCTTCTAACTGGGTCATTTGTTGTGTCCCATGGACCAGGGCAGTGGTTCCTGTGCCCACCCTTGTGGCAACTCCTATTCTTTATAGGATGGCTAAAGTGAGGGACATATGTTCCCAGTGAAACCGGGTTGTATGTCCCACCTATTCGATCTTCAAATGAACCTGTGTCATGATAGAGCATTCTGGGTAACATATGCACCATTACACAATTAATCACATCCGTTTTTCATTTCATGAAAACATCAACAATGTTTTAGTATATAGAATTCTACTGTTGTAGGGACGGACAAGGCAAGGCACCTAAGATAGCACCAAAGACAGTGAAACAGTCCTATTTGGTTGCACCCAGATTCAGAGGGCATTGCTTCGGTTGTAATCAATTAATCTTCTGAATTCCAAGTTTAGGTAGTTTCAGAATTTTGTACCCAACATGTAAGAGAAGTGGCTCAGAAGATCACACTCTGCAGAAGTTCACAAAAAGCTGTTTTTGTTTCTGTTTTTTTTCTCTGTTCTGGGCAAGTTAACTTTTCAAGGACAACTGGGTGGGGGAGAGGTTTTACTTCCCTTTCTTTTTTTCCCCTTGCCAGCTGTTACCATGGAGCCCAGATGGTAACTTCTTTATCTTAGAAATGTTGCCATCTCTGTGAAGCCCCATTTCAAGGCCAGAGGAATTGTTCACATATTTTGTGAAAAACTAGTAAGGGGGTGTCTAGCTTAGGAGTGCTGATTATTTTTAGCCAGTGGCCAAGTGGAACAGGGCAACATTAAAAGAGGAAGGTTATCTACACTGAAATCGTTTATAGGGACTTTTTTGCTGAAAGTCCTAAAGTCAGCCATGGTGAAGACTCCTGGAGAAGGTCAGTGAAAACTTTTCTGTGGGCCTGGTACAGAGGGGGGAGACAGAGAAGTCGGGGCTTAGAGCAGCTTCATGGATCTGAGAATGAGAAAGGAGAGATGTAAAAGAATAATGGGAAAGGGGTTCTGGATATTCCTAGCAACAAAACTTGAGCAGTAGAACAGGTAGAGCAGAGGGGAAGAAGGGAGTGAGTATCCACAAAGCCTGTGAGGGACTTTAAATTTTTAGTAACCTGTTTTCAGTGATGAAAGAGCAACTTTAAAGGCCATTTTCATTACATTTGGATAAGGGTCTGAGGGCTCTCCTCAGCTGGTTTGAGCTATGGGTTAGCTGGAAAGAGGACCTGGTGGGACCCAGTGCGGGCAGTGACAAGAGAAGAGAGGAGTGAGTCGGTGGAGGGGTACCTCAGTACCTGCTTCTCAGCCAGGGGGCAATGGTCTGAGAACCGGTGTTGGTTTGGGTTTTTGATCTAGTAATTGAAGGGAAGAAATCAGGTTGCTGAGTTTGGAGTGACAGCAGATAGTCTGGAGAAGAAGGCTGAGGGTGAGGATCTATTGGAGAAGCATAGTTCAGGATGTGAGCGAAGGAGGGAAAAGGCCTCCACATAGGGGAATCTCCTTTTACCCTTTTGAGCACTTGCAGAAGTTAAAAAGGTCACACAGTATTTGAGGATCTAGAGACCCCTCTGGGGGCCATGGGTTTTGGTTATCTAATTGGTCATATGGCCAATGCTGTGTACAGAATTTGATGAGGAGTTCGGGTTCCATCAGGAAGCCCCTGTATGCTCACATCCCCATGACTTACAGAAGAAATTGGCTTTTCCTCCACACAGCTGTTGCTGTTTGTGGCTTTGATTGTCTGCCGGGCAAACATAGTAATCTAGGCTAGCCAACCTGCACCTGGCTTACCTGTCCCGACATCCATAATGTTTGTTTCCATTATTTATGGTACAAAAGGTATTTAATGGAATTTTAGTGGGATCCTCTTCATCAGGGATATCCTAATAGGAAAGACCTATAGCCAGCTAAAAAATGTCTGGGTGGAGAAATGGCCACCAGGTCCCAAAGTGGGCTATATGTGAGATAGATTATACTTCTTCTCCAGTAGGATTTGTGATCAGCCATCGCTGCTGAAAGGGCTGATGAGGGTTAGAACTACTGGTGGTCAAGGAGAGACTCTATAGCTTCATCCACCTGGCGAATACACAATTTGAAAGGGTTACCAGTCTCTTCCAGTTTCCAGGCAGAGTCTGGACAGGGTGCAGGCTTGAGATGAGAGGCCAGGATCCAGGAAGTGATTCTGTCTACCTTTACCACTGTAGGTGTTATAAGTAGAACCTGGTATGGTCCTTTCCAGTGGGGTTCCAGGGATGACACCTGATGTTGTCTTACATAGACAAAGTCTCCTACTTGATATTGATGTGGAGTCCCCTCATCTCCAGGTTGGTAGGCAGTGGCCAGCTGTTTTCACAGGTATCGCTGAGTTCTTTCAACAGCTGTAAGTCTGTCAAGCATGGTGGTGTGGAAGGGATCGTTAGGTCTTTGAGTTGGGTTAGGTCTCTTACTGGAATAGGGGCCCCATAGGGAATTTCATAGTGGGTGAGGTTACACAAAGAAACAGAGAGAGAATTTCTTGCATGAAACATTGCATAAGGCAGAAGCATTGTCCAATCTTTTATGTCGGTCTCTAAGCTTAATTTCATTAAGGTCTCTTTAATGGTTCTATTCATTCATTCTACCTGTCCTGCACTCTGTGGTCTATAAGCACAATGTAATCCCCAGGGTACTGGCTAACCCCTAACGTACCTGGGTCATGAATGCAGGTCCATTATCAGACTCTGTTACCTTAGGCAGGTCGTATCTTGGAAAAAAATCTTCCAGGATCTTCTTGACCACCATTTGTGCTGTTTCTTTCTTTCTTTCTTTCTTTCTTTCTTTCTTTCTTTCTTTCTTTCTTTCTTTCTTTCTTTCTTTCTTTCTTTTTGGTGGGGAAGGCTTTAATCCATCCTGAAAATGTATCTACAAAGACTAGGAGATATTTAAGTCCATACCTTGCATGCTTAATTTCAGTAAAGTTCACTTCCCAGAATTGTCCTGGTCTTTTTCCTCCTAGGTGCTTTCCTCCAGGAAGCTTGGAAGGGTAAGCATAAACCAATTGATGGACCCGACAGGCTTTTGTTACCCATTCAGTCCTTTTGCTGTGATTTGGTTAGTGGAAAACTCTGTTCTTGATCCTTCAGGAATGCCTGCAGTTTCTTTGAACAAAGTTGAGTGAGTTGATGTACATTTTCTACTGACATAGTTAGAGCCATGACTATAGGAGTTTTTACTGAAGGATTTAGAAATCCCACTTGGTTGCCTTCAGGGTAAAAAGTTATTTTGGCCCAGAGCTTGCTGAGCAGATCTCTGCCCATCAATGGGGCCAGGCATTCTGTGATTACTAGGAAGGATTGATGGATTTTCCATTTCCCAGGTCCATGGTCCTCTTAGTTGTCCAAGCCCGATACTTACTGCCATTTGCCCCTTGAACTAGAGATCTTTTATTTGATAGATGGCCCAATGGGGCCTTAAGGGCTGAGTATATTGCCCCTGTATCCACTTCAAAGTTTACTGGGGTCCCCTACACTTCAAAAGTTACCCTGAGCTCCGGGAGGGGATGATAGCCCCGACTTTTGGAGTCATCCTCAAGAGTCAGAATGGCTGGCAGGAGTGGCTGTCTCTTTCTAGGGAACTCTTTGGCCCAGTGTCCTTTTTTTTACAGTAGGCACAGTGATCTGAGGCAAGGAGTGGCCTCTGGCGTGGGCCCAGGTATCCCTTCCTGTCTCCCTGTTTCTTAATTTCTGGCCTATTTGTTGTTGTGACCAGGACCTTAGTCAGCGCCTTAGTCTGTCTTTTGTTTCTTTTATCCTCCCTTTGTTCCCTTCTCTTCCTCAGTTTCTCTCTTAAAGTATACCTTCTCGGCTTCTCTGACTAAATCTCTCAAAGTCATATCTTGTAATCCATCTAAGCATTTTAACTTTCTTTTAATATCTGGGGCAGCTTGTCCAATAAAGGCCATTGTGACAGATGACTTTTGATCCTCTGCCTGAGGATTGAAAGGAGTATATCTTCTATATGCCTCCATAATTCTCTCTAGAAACATAGAGAGAGGTTCTTCAGGCCCTTGAATAATCTCTCTTACCTTGGCCTAATTAGTTGGTCGCCTAGCGGCCGCATGGAAACCCACTATTAGAGCCCAGTGATAAGTGAACAGATGCTCCCTACCTTCAAAGATTTGGGGGCCACAGTTGGGTTGGTTCAAAGGAAAGCTGGCTTTGATTATCTTGGGAAGTTGTGTCAGTCACGCATCTGGTCAGAGGATTTTTTTTCCAGCTTCCAGGAGTATTCTATTTTGATCCCCTGTCATGAAGACAGTCCCTATGAGTTGTTGGCAGTCATCTCAAGTAGGCTAGTGTGAAAACATCAATGACTCAACCAGACCTGTGTGCCAGGTGGGGTGCTCAGAAAAAGGGGGATTGTTATATTTCCAATTATGTACGTCTGAAGAGGAGAATGGCCCAAACTGGTAGGCTTGCATTTTTTCCCCCATGGCCGTCGTCAATCTTTGGCCCATAGGGATGGAGGGGGAGCATCATGGGAGTTCCAGTGTTTTCAACTATTCACTGCTGGCGAGTTCCTATAGCCGGGCCAGCTTCCTCAAGGGAAGGAAGGGCTGTGTGTGCCACTGGGGAGCTATCTGGAGGGTGCTGTGCTCCTCCAATTGCAGAGAGGCTGAGTCAGCAGCAGGGGAATCACTTAGAGGGTGTTGGGGATTGGGGGAAGAGGGCAGGGGATAAGGAGGGGGAGGAGAATCCAGTAGAGTCAAATCTTTTGACTCAGGGAGAACAGAGGGTGGAGAAGGAAGAAGAGCAGAGGGTTTGAGAGATCATGGGGGAAGGAGTAGGAGCAGGGGCAGCGGTAAGGAAAGGCTTCACCCATGGAGGAGGAGATTTGCAGAGGTCCTGCAAAGTTAAGATATATGGCGGAATGATCCAGATGGCTATGTGGCCCTGGATAAAAGACAATATCTCTAACTTTTTAAATTAGTGGGAAGTAGAAAGATCCTTCTAGAGGCCATCCGACTCGAAAGGTGGGTCATTCTGAGGCACAGAGCGTCTTCCAGGTCCAGTGTTTTACTAAATAAAAAAGATTCTGAGCCCTTATGTGGACTTTGGGCCAGTGATCAATGGTCAGGGACAGAGGCATTGAAGTGCTCTGTCCCATAATGAAAGATACACAAATAGTGAAAGCCACGACACATGGGGTCTCACATTCGCCGCTGCTGGATTTCAGTGGAACCTCCATATGAAAAGGTCGGGCAAGCCTTGGAGGAAGAGACCACAAAGAGATTGTCACATGCAACAGCAAAGGGTTTATTGGGGGTCCAGCATGCTGGGGCTCAGAGCTCAATTGAAAAGAGATGAGAGCCCTGAGAACACCTTAAGCAGAGTTTATATAATTTTCTTGGAGAGGGCAGGGAGGAAAGTTTATTGATGGGTCCGGGTGAGTGGGCAGTGTGCGTGCACATGGGTGAGGGAGTACATTCTGCAGTTTGGCAGTTGGGGAGAGCACATTCTGGGAACAAGATTAGCAAAGAGTTCTCAAGATTTCAAAAGTGTTTTGTTAAGCATACAGAGAAACAGGAAGTGACAAGTACCTATTTTATTAACCTTTCACTACCGACTATCCCTTTTTGACTGGATGTTCTCTTCTACATTCAATCATCCAAGGTACAAGGTCCTAGGCCATTGAATATTGATTAATCTGACACATCTGTGCAGAACCTAATTCAAACCTAAGTATCCCAATCAAGGGCCCAATTCTCTTCTGGGCTTCAAAACTTACCTAGATTTCTGTTTTCATACATGTATTTCACCTATATATTCTCATACATATCACAGGTTCCCAATACCATTATTCATCCAGCAGAATGATTCCTAACCCAAATCGAAAATGTTATTAACACTAACCGTACACTTTCCCCTCAATCTAACATTACAGAGAGGAGGGACAGAGTTAGTCTTACAATACAGGAATGTAGTGGATCTTCCACCTGCTGAGAACCTCAAAGGTCCATGCAGAAATGTCCACTGGAGAAGACGTAGGCAGCTATGAAGGACCTGGGAGAGTAAAAGTCATCTTACATGACAAACAACCTGGCCAGGATGAAGGGTTGTGTCCAAATCAGCCTCTCTCGTCCTAATGTAGAGAAGATGGACCAAACCAGGCCTCTGTGGAGAGCTGTTCCCAGGTTCCTATGGTTGATATACCAATGTAACTTGTGAAAGTGTCACAGGAAGTTGTGGCAGCCACCATCTCATGTGACCCTTGGAAGAAACTGTTAGGACAAAGTGGTTGCCAAGCCAGTGAACTCATTCAGTTCCTGAAGGAAGTGACCTCACCTCACTTCCGTGGTGATGGAACTCTCTGAACATGGGATCCAGGAAGCCAGGCATCCAAGCCAGTCTCAGTCACAGTCCCTGTGGGCTCACTTGTTTGGATTTACCAAGGACAGAGTCAATCTTTCTTGGTACCTACTGATGTGAGAATGGCCAAATACCAGAAAAGCTCTGAAGAGGGGCCATTCCTGAGAAAGCAGGAAGTGGCTCACCACTAGCTCCTGACAACTTCACAGAGTTGACCAAGGAGACCAGATCTGATAAAGGACAGGCCATTTTGGGAGAACATAGTATGGTCCAGAAGTCAGAGGACACTCTGGATAGTCACAGGCCTACTTGAGGGAAGCAGGTGCCTTTTTGGGTGTTGGTGTGGGTTTGTGGTTTTGTCTCATGTTCTGAGAATAGGTAGGAAAGACAGTTTTGTGGTTTGGAGTGAAATGTTTCTACTAAATCATTTTACAGGGCGTGTGTTTCTATGTCTGTGTATCTCACTGTGTCCGTGGTTGTAGACATTAGAAAAAAAGAATGCATCAATGGATGTGTCCTGTCTATTAGAAAGCTTCCGAGCATTCATCCTGCCCAATTAATGAATGGACCAGGGCTTGCATAATCAATGGGTAACACCTGCTATCTTCCTAAGTTCCAGTTTTCTTCCTGAATTCTGGCCACTCTCCAGAATAGGCTCATGGTTTTGTGTCCAAGATATGTACCACCACCAAGCTCTGTCACATGGCCATATACTGGATAGCTGAAGGGAATGGCGAGCATCTCAGAAAACTCAGATATCAGTGTGACTACTAACATCTCAGTGGAGAAACCATGGTTGGGCCTTTTGCTTAACAATTGTTCTTTTCCCCTGAGTCAGGAAGGACTTTGCCTCAGGCCAACCCGTTTGTGAAGCCTGAAGAAAACCGTTTTCAAATGGAAATGAATGGGCATCACCTGTGTCTCTTTGCTTAATTGCTTTGGAAAGGGATGTGTCTGAATCAGGCTCTTGGCCCAGTGTGAGGCTGTGGCTTAGATTGTCAGCACCTGATGGATGTAAAGAAAGATCCCATGTATGCATCCAACACCAAAATGGCCAAAAGAGCAGTCATTGTGGGTGAATTCTCTTGTCTTTCTCTGTAAGTTTCCTGACCTCCATCAAGTGAGAATAAGGATCCTTTGGGTCTATTGAGTTCTTTAAAGCCCTGCAGAGACTAGCCCATTGGTGCTTAAGTTTTATCATGACTCCAATACACATAAATAATCTAAATCCCACAGTCAGTAGGCCTCAAATTGGAGAAGTGGAGCAGTATTAAATGCAGGCCTATTGGATCACTCCTGTTTCACAGGAAGGGTGTCCAGGCCACTCAAACTTTAGGCAAACGAGGGGCAAGGGAGCTTATTTTGGATACTGTCTTGTACTGTGCTCCTCATGGAAACCTCTAGCAAGAGGTTATGTTCAGTGTCTATATGAAATAAAATGAGGGCCATGTGGGATTTTTTTTGGTTTCAATTGTTTTCATTTGTGTGGCGGTTGGAAGAGGTGACTGGGTCCACCTGGGCTTGAACAGTGGCGTGATTCCCCTTAGAGAGTGAGTTCTGAAACTGACCTCAGAGAAGTATTGCCATGACTTGTGTTGGGATTTTAGGAGGACACGCATGAGAGTCGCCCATGGAAACTGAGATATAGGCCCAGGGTATCTTTCCACAGAGCACTGGAAATCTCAGCCAGGATATCACATGATTTTATTCTTAAAGGCATGTCAGCCATAGTTGAGAATCAAAACAAACATGGACCTCACATTGTAGACCTCAATGAGCCTGGCTTCATGTGACCTTTTGGCCACTCTTTGGAAAGTCTTGCCTGTGAGAGTTCTCGATAGCGTTCATTGAAATGAGCATCCTCACCATTTAATGGTTCCTGAATGAATTAAAACCCACAGTGCCTCCAACTTCATCCTTGAAAAATGCCTAGATAAATACCATGAAATTTTTGAATTTCCCATGACCTGGTCGCACTGGGAACATTTGGATGTCCTACATCATTCATGAATCTATCAGGCAGTGCCTTGATTGACTGGGATTCATAAAAATGGTGTAGAACAGAGATACCAGTAAGTTGGAGCCTACTGAGTGGTGGGCCTAGAGCAGAGGTGGGAAGGTGTATGATAAAACATCTTTGTGAGGCCATGTCAATCTGCCATTAGCTTCCAAATTGCTTGTGACTGACATGGTGCAGCCAGCAGAATGTTCAATGAAATGGCATATTGTTATATGGAGAGGTTTCAGGGCAATGTTCAGAACCAGGTTTCTATGGACAAGGGGGCAAGCTATGAGGGATAGAAGCCTGCTTGGTGCATTCTCCTGAGAACCCTGACCCACCGCACAAGACAGAACTCCCTCCACCAGTGTGTCCCATTTGAACTCCTTGTATATCGTGAAGCAAATACCAAAGTCCCAGTGCAGCAGCAAGAAACACCATGAAAATTGGAGGATGACCAAATGGCTTCAAAGTCCCCCAGGGAGACACTTAGCCCACAATGGCCACAGTTTACCTACAAAGAGAGAATTCAGCACTGCTACCTCATGTACATTGGAAAATAAGAATCCATGTCCTCCAGGTCACATAGATGCAGACCCAGCTTTGATGGTCTCACTAGAAAGAAATCAAAAGCTCCTGAAAACAATATATATTTCAAGTGCCCAACCACATAGGCAGTTTCCCAAGAAGTCTTTAGGGCACCAGAGCTCCACATTTGAGAAATGTTTACCGTGTCCCTTACTTTGGGAAACTCCTCTAACACCTCCAAGGTTGTGAACTCCTGAGCATATTCCATTCCAGATATGTATTCACAGATTTTCTAACTCTTCTTCTCTAATTCTGTATTACTTGGGGCGGAGTTAATTACAATAAATTTTTCTGGAAGAGAATGGGAAGATTTTTTTGTAGCACATATTTGCATACACATTGTGTTCATTTTCCAATTTTCCATTCGAAATACTGATTCCCTGACACTAACCCATAGCTTGCTAGACTCTGACTACTAATCCTAATTTGATGGAGAAAAATAACTCAAACAGAATAGAAATACAAGCAGTTCAGAGGAGGGGTGGTGTATAGTTGGGCTTGCCATTTGCAATATATAGGTTTGGAGTTATTAATCTAGTCAATTTTTAATTGAAGTAGTTCTCCGTGTGTTTTTAAAGTTAACAAATATGTGAATTCCTGTCTCCCTTTCTCTGTAGCCTATTAAGCACATGTATTTGTATATGCACATATTGAATCCTACCTGGCATCACACGTACATACTTGTGAGGTGGCCAACTTGACAGATACAAATTGTGGAACAGAAAATTCAACCTATGGGGGAGCTTCCTAGTTGAACAACATTATATATAAATTCATGTTCAGTAAAATAAATATTTTTGGATATGTGGATCATATAAATTTCACGATGAATTTTGATTGGCATATATATTGCTACTTTTTAATTGCTCTGTGTGGGTTTTGTGTATATATATATATATATATATATTCCCCAGATTTTTCAAAATGTAAAATATATGTGTCTTATTATACACTCCTAAATTCATTAATGTTCATATATTTGGATTTCTAATCAACTTTTCACAAGATTATTCTCAGAAATATTCATCCACCTGAACTACATATCTGTTTCCTAGTACTGAAAACTAAATTCAGTGAATGGTATATACAAATGCTTATATTTCTACAGTAACTTACCCAGTTTAACATCGGTGCAAGTAGATTCCTATGTTCCATGATGTCTATTTTGACGTTCATTTTTATTCAACACTGGTATATTAGTTTTCTTCATTTTATGCACATCATACGATATATATTTCTTCCACAATTTAGCAAATTTATAGGCATTTGTTTCACTTTCAATCACTTCCTGCTTCAGAACACATGTATTCCTCCAGCTTTCTTGACTGGTTTTTTCATGAGACTTCTTTCTGAACACATTGTTTTCGATTTCCATAATCACTTTTGGGGCAAACTCACACACCCATCATGATAAACCATAACTCTATTATTACCATTAGATGTATAACTGTTTGGAATGAATGATTGTATATCAACATAAAATTTCTTATGTATTTTCAGATATCAATTCAATCCAATATTAAAAGTGGAACCTGTTATATTATTTATTCACAGTATGGTCTATTAAGGCATCATCTGTATATTCATAGACCCAGGGTCTATGTATTTGTATCCCCAATACTAATTTATAAGTCTTTAAAATATTGCTTTCAGAAATGGTGGAAAAAATACTCTAGTCACCTGATATACATATACATTTCATCACAGTAATATTCCTGACACAAAATGCAAGGGTCACACTTATGACTGTACCAAAGCCTAAATTGAATGTGAGCATGTATTACTAACAACATCCATGTCCTGGTTCCCTAATGCTCTCAAATATTATTCCTATTGGTGACTACATATCTGTTTCTTCCTAAGATTATATATTCAAACTCAACCCTGTTAATAATGTCTTATCCGACCACTCACTTTGTACTTTGCCTGATTTCCTAATGTCTCCATTGATATCTGCTTTCAAATACCTTTTCTCCAGTTCATCATTGGGAATGACCCTTCAAATGTGCTGACATTTACATTTACTCTCTCACCAAAACCTTATTGCTAAAGAACTTTTGGTCCAACTCCTAGACTCACTCAAATGTGTTCTTCAAAGCCCTGCAGAGGGAAGCCCAGAGATTCTTGGGTTTTCTCATGACTCCAATTCACATAAAGTATCTAAACCCCACAGTCAGTAGGCCTCAAATTCGAGAAGCAGAGCAGCATTAATGGCAGGCCTATTTGATCACTCCTGGTTCACAGGAAGGGTGCCCAGGCCACCCTGACTTTAGGCAAATGAGGGGGAAGGGAGCTTATATTGGACACTGTCTTGGACTGTGTCCCTCATGGAAACCTCTAGCAAGGGATTATGATGAGTGTCTACATGGAAGAAAATGAGGGCCATGTGGGAGTGTTTTGTTTTTAATTGTGGTCACTTGTGTGGAGGTTGGAAGAGATGAATGGGTCCACCTGGGCTTGAACTCTGCTGTGATTCCCCTTAGAAACGGAGTTTTGGAAATGACCTTAGAGATGTATTGCTATGAATTGTGTTGGGATTTTTGGAGGCCAGGCATGAGAGTCGCCCATGCATGACAATACGCCTCAAATTGGAGAAGCAGAACTTAATGTCCAAATCCTTTACTCACCCTTCTTTTTAATCCTACCGTCTATCTTCCTAATCCCAGATAAATACCATGATATATTTGAAATTCCTATGACCAGGTGGCACTGGAGAATCTTTGGATGTCCTGTTTCTGATCATGAGTGTACCAGACAGTGGCTTAATTGACTTGGTTTTATGAAAATGGTGTAGAACAGAGATGCCAGTAAGTTGGAGCCTGCTGAGTAGTGGGCCTAGAGCAGTGGTGTGCAGATGTGTGATAAAATATCTGTGGTGGGGTCATGTGGATCTTCCATTGGCTTCCAAATGGCTTGTGACTGAAATAGTGTAGCCAGCAGACCCTTATATGTAAAGGCATCTCGTTATATGGAGAGGTTTAACGTCAATTTTAAGAAACAGGTTGCTATGGTCAAGGGGACAAGCTATGTTGGATAGAAGACTTGTTGGTGCATTCTCCTGGAGAACCTGACCCACCACACATGACAGAACTCACTCTAGCATTTTGTCCCAGTTGAACTCATTGTATTTCGTTAAGTAAATACCATACTCCCAGTGCAGCAGCAAGAAACACCACAAAAAGTGGAGGATGACCAAATGGCTTCACAGTCCACATGGGGAGACACTTAGACCCGAGTGGCCACAGTTTACCTACAAAGAGAGAATTCAGCACTGCTCCCTTATGTTCATTAAAAAAAAAGAAACCATGTTCTCCAGGTCACATAGATGCAGACCCATCTTTGATGGTCTCACTACAAATGAAGCTAAAGCTCCTGACAACAACATATATTTCAAGTGCCCGAACTCAGAGACAGTTTCTCAAGAAGTTTTTAGGCCAGCAGAGCTCCATGTTTGTGGAGTGTTTACACTGACCCAAACTTTTGGAAACTTTTCTACCACCTCCAAGGTTGTGAACTCCTGATTATGTTCCATTCCATATATGTATTCACAGATTTTCTAACTCTTCTCCTCTAATTGTGTCTTATTTGGGGTGAAGGTAATGGCAATTCATTGTTCTGGATGAGAGTGGGAATATTTTTGTGTGGCACATATTTGCATACACATTGGATTCATTTTCTTATTTTCCAATCAAAATACTGAAACCATGACACTAACCCATACCCTACTAGACTCTGACTACTAATCCTAATTTGATGGAGGAAAAATAACCAAAACAAAATAGAAATACATGCAGTTCAGTGGAGGCATGGTGCATATTTGGACTTGCCTTTTACATGATAAAGGGTAGGTGTTATAAATCTAGTCAATTTTTGGTTAAAATAATTCTCCATGTGTTTTTAATATTAACTAATATGTGAATTCCTGTCTCCCTTTCTCTATAGACTATTCAGCACATGTATATTTATATGCACATATAGAATCCTACCTGGTATCACAGGTTAATTTTTTTGTGTTGTCTGACTTGGAAGGTACAAATTGTGAGAAGAGATCCCTCCTCCTAAACGCTGTTGAAACTGAAAATTCAACCTATGGGTGAGCTTCCTAATAGAAAAACATTATACAAAAATCCATGTTCAGTAAAATAATTATTTTTGCATATGTGAATTATATATATTCAATGATGAATTTCGATTAGCATATGTATTGCTACTTTTTATAGTCTGTGTGTATGTTTTGTGTATATATATATATATATATATATATATATATATATATATACATACTCTCCAGATTTTTCAAAATATGAAATATATGTGTCTTATATATACTTCCTAAATTTATTCATGTTGATGTATTTAGATTTATAATCGATTTTTCACAAGATTATTCTCAGAATTATTCATCAACTTGAAATATATATTTGTTTCCTAGTACTGAAAACTGATTTCAGTGAAAGCTGCACACAAATCCTAATATTTCTAGAGTAACTGACCCAGTTTAATATCAACGCAAGTAGACTCCTATGGGACATGACATATAATTTGACATTCATTTTTATTCAACAATGGTACATTACTATTTCTGCAGTTTATGCACATCGTAGGATATATATTTTATCCACAAGTTCACAAAATTTTAGACATTTGTTTCAATGTCAATCACTTCCTGCTTCAGAACACAAGTATTCCTCCATGTTTCTTGACTGGTCTTTTCATGAGACTTCTTTCCAAAAATATTATATTTGATTTCCATAAACAGTTTGAAGCAAAACTCACACACACTTCAGGATAAACCACAACCCTAATATTACCATTAGATGTATTACTGGTTGAAATGAATGTATGTATATCAATATAAGATTTCCTGAATATTTTTAGATATCAATTTAATCCATTATTTAAAGTTGGAACAAGTAATATTATTTATTCACACTACGCTCTATTCATGCATTATCTCTATATTCATAGACACAGGGTACATCTATTTTTACCCACAATACTAATTTATACATCTTCAAAATATGGCTCCAAGAAATGGTGGAAGAAATACTCATGTTACCTGATCCACATATACATTTTATCACAGTAATATTCTGGTCAGAAAATGCAAACATCACACTTATGATTGTACCAAAGTCTAAATGGAAAATGAACATGGATTTCTAAAAACATCCATGTCCAGGCTGCCTAATGCTCCCACTTGTCAATCTTTTTGGGGACTACATATTTGTTTTTTCCTAAGATTATATATTGAAACTCAATCATATTGAAAATGTCTAATCCAATCACTCACTTTACACTTTGCATGATTTCCTAATGTCTCTATGGATATCTGCTTTCCTACATATTTCCCCCAGTTCATCATTGTGACTGATTCTTCACACGTTCTGACATTCATATTCACTCTCTACCCGAAACCCTATTGCTAAAGAATTTTTGGTCCAAAACTTATACTCACTCTTCTTTTTAAACTTACAAACTGTCTTCCTAATACTACCAACTATCCCTTTTATCCTGGATGTTCTCTTCGACATTCAATCATCCAAGGTACAAGGTCCTATAACATTGTATATCGATTTATCTGAGACATCTGTGCAGAACATAATTCAAAGCTAAGTATCCCAATGAAGGTCCCAATGTCCTTCTGGGCTTCAAATCATACCTAGATTTCTGTTTCCATACTTATATTTTACCTATATATTCTTGTAAATATCGCAGGTTCCCAATACCATTATTCATCCAACAGAATGACTCCTCCCCAAAATCGAACCTGTTATTAACCCTAACCATACACTGTTCCCTCAATCTACCTTTACAGAAGAGCAGGGACAGAGTTTGTCTTACAATACAGGAATGTAGGGGATCTTCCACCTGCTTAGAAACTCAATGGTCCAAGCAGAAATGATCCCTGGAGAAGTATTAGGCAGCTATGTAGGACCTGAGAGAGCAAAAGTCATCTTCCATGGCAAACAACCTTGTCAGGATGAAGGGTTGTGTCTGAATCAGCCTCTCTATTCTTAATGGAGAGAATATGGACCAAACCAGGACAATGTGGAGAGCTGTTTCTGGTTCCATATGGTTGATATACCATTCTAACTAGTGAAAGTGTCAGAGGAAGTAGGGTATCCTCCATCTCATGGGACCCTTGGAAGCAACTGTTATAACAAAGTGGTTGCCAAGGCAGTGAACTCATTAAATTCTTGAAATAAGTGACCTACCTCACTTCCTTGGTGATGGAACTCTCTGAATTTGGGATCCAGGAAGCCAGGCACACAGAGCCAGTCCCAGTCTCAGTCCCAGTGGGCTCACATGTTTGGATTTACCAAGGACAGAGTCTGTCTTTTTTGGTACCTACTGATGTGAGGATGGCCAAATGCGAGGAGAGTTCTGAAGACGGGCCTTCCCTGAGAAAGCATGTAGTTGTCAGAACAGGCTACTGACAACTTCACAGTGTTTGACAAGGAGACCAGATCTAAGACAAGAAAGGCCTTTTCGGGGGAACATAAAATGGCCCACCAGTCAAAGGACACTCTGGATAGTCACAGACTTACTTGGGGGAAGGAGGTGCCTTTTTGAGTGTGTGTGTGAGTTTGTGGTTTTGTCTCATGTTCTGAGAATAGGTAGGAAAGGCGGTGTGTTTGGTTTGGAGTGGACTATTTCTAGAAAGGACTTTGACAAGGCAAGTGTTTCTGTGTCTGTGTCTCCCACTGTGTCCATGGTTGTAGACATTAGAAAAGAGAATGCATCAATGGATGTGTCCTGTCTAGTAGAAAGCTTCCCAGCATTCATCCTGTCCATTTTAGTAATGGACTGCAGGTTGCCTTATCGATGGGCAACACCTACTATCTTACTAAGTTTCTGTTTTCTTCCTGAATTTTGGCCACTCTCCAGAATAGGCTCATGGTTTTTTGTCCAAAATATGTACCACCTCCAAACTCTGTGACATGGCTATGTTCTGGATAGCTGGAGGGAATTGGAGCATCTCAGAAAACTCAGATATCAGTGTGACCAGAAAAGCCTCAGTGGAGAAACCCTGTTTTGGGCCTTTTGCTAACCTATTGATCTTTTGCCCTGAATGTCAGGAAGGTCTTTGCCTCAGTCCACCCCTTTGTGAAGCCTGAAGGAAACAGTTTTCAAATGGAAATGAATGGGCATCACCTGTGGCTCTTTGCTTAATTGCTTTGGAAAGCCATGTGTCTGAATCAGCCTCTTGGCCCTGTGAGAGGCTATGGCTTAGATTTTCAGCGCCTGATGGATCTAAACAAACATCCAATGTGTGCATCCAAAACCAAAATGGCAAAAACATAAGTCATTGTGGATGATGTCTCTTGCCTTCCTCTGTTCGGTTCCTGACCTTCTTCAAGGGAGTATAGGGATTTTTTGGGTCAAATGAGTTCTTCCAAGCTCTTCAGAGGTGCTTGGGTTTAATCATGAATCCAAATCACATAAGGAATTTATACCTGACAGTCAGTAGGCCTCTAATTGTAGAAGTAGAGCAGTATTAGCGGCAGACCTATGTGATCAATCCTAGTTCACAGGAAGGGTGTCCAGGCCACCCTGAGTTTAGGCAAATGAGGGGCAAGGAAGCTTATTTTGGACACTCTCTTGAGCTGCGCCATTCAAGGAATCCTCCAGCCAGAGGTTATGATGAGTGACTCTATGGAAGAAGATGAGGGCCATGTGGGATTGTTTTGGTTTTAATTGTGGTCATTTATGTGGTGGTTGGAAAAGATGACTGGGTGCACCTAGCCTTGAACACTGGTGTGATTCTCCTCAGAGACTGAGTTCTGTAACTGACCTCAGAGTAGTAATTGCTTTGAAAATGGTTGTGTCTTAATTAGCCTCTTGGCCCTGTGTGAGGCTGTGACTTAGATTATCAGCACCAGATGGATCGAAAGAAAGATCCCATGTGTGCATCCAAAACCAAAATGGCCAAAAGAGCTGTCATTGTGGATTAAGTCTCTTGCCTTTCTCTGTAAGGTTCTGAAAGAATAAAAGAAATTGAAATTGAAATTGAAATGTAAAGAACCAGGTTTGTAAACTTTCCAAGCTGCACTTTCCTGTGGCAGTTTAGACAATTCCCGGATCTGCCCAATAGATGTGTGTTGAAATCTTCCCTGACTACCTAGTTACTTAACAACCCTTTCCCAGAATCCCTGCGGCTCAGCAAGTATACATCTCAGGTATTCAACCAATCAGTTTAAATGTATACCCCTTCTTAGGGCTGACCAATCACCCCCTGCCCGAATTGTTCCCGCAAATGAAAGTGCTAATCATGCTTTAGAGTTGTTATTTGATTTTCCCATGGTATATGATGAATTGCTAAAGGAGGCTATGATGTATGTAAAGTCCCTGCCCTCTCTAAAGAATGTATATAAACTCTGCTCAAGTTGTTCTCAGGGCTCTTTGTTCTTTGCTCCTCTAAAGTGAGCTCTGAGCCCCAGCATGCTGGACCCCCAATAAAACCTTTGCTGTTGCATGAGAAAGCCTCTTGGTGGTCTTTTTCTCTGACGTTCGCCCCACCTATTCATCTGGAGGCCCCAGGTGAGATATCCGGCAGCGGCGGACGAAAGACCCCAATGGACTCCTCTCGGGGTAAGTAAGGCACCTCTTTCTGGTTTTGGGTTTCAGGTTATGGATTGGCAAAGTGGCTGTCAGTGAAGAGCAATAGTTCTCTCTGATGGTGGCTGACAGATGTGTCACAGAGCTACAGGCCACGTTCCTGGGGGACACTCCAGAGGACTAGAGAAATCAAGGAATACTAATTTCCTCAACTCGTTTATATTTTGCTTCAGGATTCGGTTCGCCAGCCCATCAGGTTTTGCCGGCTACTCAGTTTTGGTCATTGTTCTGAACTCATGTTGAGTTTACGGGCTGTCTTTATTGTCTAACCCATCAGGTTTTGGCAGTTACTCAGTTCTAATCTTTGTCTTGGACTCATGTTAAACGTTTACTGTTTGTCTTTGTCTGTGTTGCGTTTGTGTCTTCACTGTCCCTGTTTGAGTAACTCTCATTATGGGACAAAGCACTTCCACTTCTCTGTCCCTGACACTTGATCATTGGACTGATGCCCGCTCAAGGGCCCAGAATCTTTTGTTTTCAGTAAAATGCCGTACCTGGCAGATTCTCTGTGCTTCAGAATGGCCCATTCTCGGAGTCAGGTGGCCCCCCAGAAGGATCCTTCTACTTCCCTCTAATCCGAAAAGTCAGAGATATTGTCTTTCAGCCGGGGCCACGTGGCCACCCAGATCAACAGCCATATACCCCTTCCCCCAGCATCCTATCATTCAAACCTTCCACTCCTCCCCCTCTTCCTTCCATTCTCCCTGAGTCACAAGACTGGACACTCCTCCCCCTCCTTATCCTCTACCCTCGCTCTCCAACCCCCAACACGTTCCAGATGATATTCTCGCCGCTGACTCAGCCTCTCCGCCGCTAGAGGCAATTGGGCCAGACCCAAGCACTCCAGGGGACTTCTCTGCAGCAGCAGCAACCCCTCCTCCCCTGGAGGAAGCTGGGCCACCTAAAGGAACCCGCCGGTGACGGATAATAGAAAACTCGGAAGCCCCTGTGATGCTTCCTCTCCGTCCCTATGGGCCAATGAACCGATCCAACTGGCACCCAAACACCTTTAAATGTAGGTAGCATCTGTCCACTTATCGCCAGACTCTAATAGCGGGTCTCCGAGTGGCCGCCAGAGGGCCGACTAATTTGGCCAAGGTAAGAGAGATTATCCAAGGGCCTAATGAGTCTCCCTCTATGTTTCTGGAGAGAATTATGGAAGCATATAGGAAATATACTCCTTTTGATCCTCAGGCAGAGGATGAACAAGCATCTGTTGCAATGGCCTTTATCGAGCAGGCTGCCCTAGATATTAAGAGAAAGTTACAACGTCTAGATGTATTACAAGATAAGACCTTGAGAGATTTAGTAAGAGATGCTGAGAAAGTATATTATAAGAGAGAAACTGAGGAGGAAAGGGAACAGAGGAGAGAGACGGAAAGGGAACAAAAGGAGGATGAAAGGAGCAAAAGGCAGACTAAAGCATTGACTAAGGTTCTGGTCAGAGCACCAAATATGCCAGAAGTTAAAAAGCAGGGAGACAGAAAGGGATACCTGGGCCCCCGCCAATGGCTGCCCCTGGCCTCAGATCATTGTGCCTACTGTAAAGAAAACAGGACACTAGGCCAAAGAGTGCCCCCAAAAGAAGCAGAGATGCCAGTCCGCCGTGCTGACTCCAGAAGAGGACTAGGAAAGTCGGGGCTCGGATCCCCTCTCCGAGCTCAGGGTAACATTTAAAGTGGAGGGGACCCCGGTGAACTTTGAAGTGGATACAGAAGCAGTATAATCAACCTTTAAGACCCCACTGGGCCCCCTATCAAATAAATGGTCCCCTGTTAAAGGTACTAATGGCAGTAGATATTGGTCTGGGACAACTAAGAGGACTATGGACCTAGGAAATGGAAAAGTCCACCACGCTTTCCAAGTAATCCAAGAATGCCCAGCCCCATTGATGGGCTGGGATCTGCTTACCAAACTCTGGGCTAGAATAACCTTTAACCCTGATGGTCCCCAAGTGGAGTTTCTAAAGCCTTCAGTAAAAACTCCCATAGTCATGGCTTTGACAACATCCGTAGAAGATGAACATCAACACTTCGCGCCTCCTAGGACTGATCAAACAGGCAAACTACCCCAGAAATGGATAAAAGATTATCCTAATGCCTGGGCAGAAACTGCTGGGTTAGGTCTAGCCATATAACAACCTCCAATAGTAGTAGAATTAAAAGCCTCTATCTCTCCAATCATTGTTAAACAATATCCTCTAATCAAAGAAGCTAAGGATGGGATAAGGGCCCATATTCAGAAATACCTGGCTCTTGGGGTCTTAAGGCCCTGTCATTTGTCCTAGAATATCCCCCTGCTACCAGTAAGAAAGCCAGGAACTGGGGACTACCGGACGCTTCAATACCTAAGAGAGATCAACAACAGAGTGCAGGACATTCACCCCACTGTACCGAATCCATATAATTTGCTTAGCGCTCTGAATCTGGAGCAGGAATGGTACACTGTGCTAGACTTAAAAGATGCTCACTTTTGCTTGCCCGTACATAAGGACAGTCAGTTGCTGTTTGCTTTTGAGTGGATAGACCCCGAAAAAGGAACATCTGTCCAACTAACCTGGACTAGACTCCCACAGGGGTTCAAAAACTCTCCCACTCTCTTTGATGAACCCCTCCACAAGGACTTCAATGACTTCAAAACTGCACACCCCGATGTCACCATACTCCAATATGTGGATGGTCTGCTACTGGCAGCCGACACCAAAGAGAACTATGAGTCTGGGACCCAAGCATTATTTTCCAAGCTTGCTCGGCTTGGATATAGGGCTTCTGCCAAAAAGGCCCAAATTTGTCAGCAAGAAGTAATCTTCCTGGGTTATTCTCTTAGGGGTGGCAAAGGATGGCTCACTGAGCCCACAAAACGAACCTTTGTGCAGATACTTCCCCCATCTAATAAGAGACAACTCAGGGAGTTTCTTGGGACTGCCGTCTTTTGCAGGTTATGGATTCCTGGGTTCGCGTCTCTGGCTGCCCCTTTATACCCGCTGATAAAGGGGGATGCCCACTTCCAATGGACCCCTGAGCACCAACAAGCTTTTGATAATGTCAGAAAAAAGGTGCTGCTATCTGCTCCGGCCTTAGCACTCCCAGATATAGAAAAACCCTTCACTCTCTACATCGAGGAAAAGAAAGGAATAGCACGGGTTGTGCTCACTGAGACTTTGGGACCTTGGAAAAGGCCGGTAGAATACTTATCAAATAAACTGGACCCAGTGGCTAGTGGGTCGCCCCATTGCTTAAGAGCTATAGCAGCGGCAGCCCTTCTAATAAAAGATGCTGATAAATTAACGTTGGGACAGAAGCTAACGATTATAGTCCCCCATGCCCTGGAGTGCATCATCTGTCAGCCTCCAGAGATGTGGCTATCAAACTCTAGAATAACCCACTACCAGAACCTCTTGCTTGACAAAGACAGAATCACGCTGGGACCCGCTGCTCCACTCAACCCGGCTACACTGCTGCCAGAAGAATCATCAAGACCCGTCGCTCATGAGTGTCAACACATACTGGCAGAGGAAACCAGTATACGACGAGACTTGAAGGATCAGCCACTGCCTTGCCCTGAAGTTGTATGGTTTATGGATGGCAGCAGCTTCCTCCAAGATGGTAAGCGGTGGGCTGGAGAAGCAGTAGTTAGCAAAATTAATGTCATCTGTTCCTCTGGTCTCCCAGAACTGACATCAGCCCAAAAAGCAGAACTGATTGCCCTTACGAAAGTATTGGAACTAGCAACAGGCAAAAGGGCCACCATATACACTGATAGCCGCTATGCCTTTGCCACTGCAAATGTGCACGGGGCTATTTACCAGCAAAGGGGGTTATTAACCTCCACCTGGAAAGAAATAAAGAACAAAGATGAGATCCTCCAACTTCTCTCAGCAGTGCAGGGCCCTAAGGAACTAGCTATAGTGCACTGCCCAGGGCACCAGAAGGGAAACAAACCCGTGGCGGTTGGAAAAAGAAGGGCAGATGAGGAAGCTTAATTGGCAGCCCTAAATGGAGTGACTGTGTTAGCTTTTTCCTCACCAGGGGGAACAACAATCAGGAGACTTGGCCGCACCAGAACATTCAGGCAACTTATCATCTGAGGAGACAGATACAGAACTCTGGGATCCTACAGAGCCAAGTTTACAATTTCAAAAAGCCCACCTTTATGTCAAAGACGTACACCAGCTCACCCACTTAGACTCAGAGAAGATATAGGCACTCTTAAAGGACCAGAGAAAGGACTTATTATTGACTGACTCACAGAGGAAAGAAATAGCTGAGCAGGTGACTAGAGCTTGTCAAGTCTGCCAAGTAGTTAATGCTTACCCATCCAAGCTTCCTGCAGGGAAGCGCTTACGAGGAACCAGACAAGGACAATTCTGGGAATTGAACTTTACTGAAATTAAGCCAGCAAGGTATGAACTTAAATATCTCCTAGTCTTTGTAGATACTTTTTCAGGATGGGTCGAAGCCTTCCCCATGAAGAAAGAAACAGCTCAGATGGTAGTCAAAAAGATCGTAGAAGACATTTTTCCAAGGTTCGGCCTGCCTAAGGTAATAGGGTCCGCTAACGGACCGGCATTCATGCCCCAGGAAAGTAAGGGATTTGCCAGGACCCTGGGGATTAATTGGAAGTTACATTGTGCTTATAGACCCTAGAGCTCAGGACAGGTAGAAAGGATGAATAGAACCATCAAAGAGTACTTAACAAAATTAAGCTTGGATACTGGCATAAAAAATTGGACTATGCTCCAACCTTATGCACTGTTTTGTGAAAGAAATACCCCCTCCGCCTCTTTGTGTAACCTCACCTCTTATGAAATTCTCAATGGTGCCCTTCCTCCAGTAGGGGACCTAATCCCAAATATGAGACTTAATGATTCCTTTCACACCCCCTTGCTTGACAGATTTAAAGCCCTTTAACAAACCCAGCACCCAGCGATACCTGTGGAAACATTTGGCCTTTGCTTATCAGACTGGAGACGAGGGAACCCCACATTGATATCAAGTGGGAGGCTTCGTCTACGTGAGATGGCGTCAGGTGTCATCCCTGGAACTCCACTGGAAAGGACCATACCAGGTGCTGCTTATAACACCCACAGTGGTGAAAGTGGATGGGATCACTTCCTGGATCAATGCCTCCCATCTCATGCCTGACCCCTGTACAGACTCTGGCTGGAAACTTCTACAGACTGGTATCCATCTCAAGTTGCGTGTCCGTCATGTGGGTAGGGCTATGGATTCTTCCCATGACCACCAGCAGCCCTAATCCCCATCAGCGTGCTCAGCAACAAGGGCAAGTAATGAATCCTAATGGGCAAGTAGTGTGATCTATTTCACAAACAGCCACCTTATGGACTTGGTGGCCATCTCTCCACCCGGACATTTGTCAGCTTGCCATAGGCTTCCCTGACTGGAATCTCCCTGACATAGAGGACCCCACACAGATCCCACTCAAACCCTAACCAGGGCAACATAGACCACCTTAACCCATGAATTATGGATGTCATCTCCCCCAGCTCAGGTGTAAACTAGCCAGTCTTGACTATTATGTGTGCCCACCTGATTTCCAAAGTCATAAAACAGGCCCAAACCTGTGGAGGACCCAGTGACTTTTATTGTAGATCTTGGGGTTGTGAACAAACGAAAGCTGCATGGTGGAACCCAAACTCCCCAGAAAGGTATGATTCCGGTAGGATGAAATGACACCTGGATTGATCCCAAGAAATGTGCTGCTAGCCCAGTGGTGTCAAAAACTCGCTGTGGAAAGAATACTCTATGTTACCCCCTCAATATAACTTTCACTTCCAAAGGAAGGGGCTACCTCAGAAAAACCTGGCCTATGGGAAATACGTGGGGAATGCGATTCTATATTTATGGCCCAGGTGATGAATTTGGTCTCTGGTTCACCGTCTGGCTTAAAAAGAAAGAAAATCCCACAGCAATAGGACCCAATCCCCTCAAGCCAGGAATTAAGCCTCCTAAACCTTCCATGCCTAGATCTACCAGAACCCCTCTACCATCTAATACTTCCTGGATTCCGTCTTTGCCTACTTCCCCAGTCCAGAGTACATCTGACTCCTCCCCCTGGAAACTAATTAAAGGAACCTTTATGGTACTGAACTCCACACAGTCAGAACTCCTTGTATTTCAGCCCAGGTCTTTGACAGCCCTGTAAATTATTGTGTAATGGTGCAGATACTCTCCAGGGTACTCTATCATAATGCCTAATCATTTGAAGGTCTACTAGGGGGACAAACAACCCGATATCAAGGGGAACCATTGTCCCTTACTCTAGCCATCCTATTGGGGATAGGAGCTGCTGCAGGAGTGGGTATGGGAACAGCTTCTATGATGCGTGGTTAACAAGAAATGGCCCAATTAGAAACAGCAATAAATCAAGACTTGAAGACGTTAGAGGCCTCCATCACAGCTTTGCAGGAATCCTTAACCTCTCTCTCTGAAGTTGTTTTACAGAACAGGTGAGGATTAGACCTCCTCTTGATGAGGGAGAGGGCCTCTGTGTTGCACTGAGAGAAGAATGTTGTTTTTATGCTGACCATATTGGAGTTGCAAAATAATTCATGAGTAAATTAAGAAAATACCTTGAAGAGCGCCAGAGAGAATGGGAGATTCAACAAGGGTGCTTTGAGTCATGGTTAACCCAGTACCCCTGGTAACTACACTAATATCAGACTTAGCTGGACCCCTGATCATCCTTATGGTGTTGCTAACTGTGGGACCTTGTTTGCTTAACCACATAGTTTCCTTTCTCCAGGCTCAGATTAGGCAGGTGAAACTCATGATAATCAGACAGAAATATGCTGCACTGGTAGGAATAGAATGTGAAACCCCACAATAATTTTGATTCATTACTTTTAAGATTAAAAGTAGTCAGAAAAAGGGGTGGGAAATGAAAGAATAAAAGAAATTGAAATTGAAACGTAAAGAACCAGGTTTTGTACATTTTCCAAGCTGCACTCAGAACCTGAAATTCCTATGGCACTTAAGACAATTCCCGGATCTTCCCATTAGATGTGTGTTGAAATCTTCCCTGACCACCTCGTTACTTAACCACCCCTTCCCAGAAACCATGCAGATCTGCACGTATACATCTCAGTGCTTCAACCAATCAGTTTAAATGTATACTCCTTCTCACGGCTGACCAATCACCCGCTGCCCAACCTGTTCCCGCCAATGAATGTGCTAATCATGTTTTAGAGTTATTATTTGATTTTCCCGCGGTATATGATGATTTTCTAAAGGAGACTATGATGTATGTAAAGTCCCTGCCCTCTCTAAAGAATGTATATAAACTCTGCTCAAGTTGTTCTCGGGGCTCTTTGTTCTTTGCTCCTCTGAAGTGAGCTCTGAGCCTCAGCATGCTGGACCCCCAATAAACCCTTTGCTGTGGCATGAGACAGTCTCTTGGTGGTCTTTTCCTCCGAAGTTCGCCCGACCTTTTCAGTTCCTGACTTCCGTCAAGTGAGAATAGGGATCATTTGGGTCAAATGAGTTCTTCAAAGCCCTACAGTGGATAGCCCATAGGTGCTTGGGTTTTCTCATGACTCCAAATCACATAGAAAATCTACACCTGACAGTCATTAGGCCTCAAATTGGAGAAGCAGAGCAGTATTAAAGGCAGGCTTATTTGATCACTCCTGGTTCAAATGAAGGGTGTTTAGGCCACCCTGACTTTTGGCAATTGAGGGGCAATGGAGCTTATTTTGGACACTGTCTTGGGCTGCACCCCTCATGGAAACTTCCAGCCAGAGGTTATGATGCGTGTCTGTGTAGAAGAAGATGAGGCCCATGTGGGAGTGTTTTGATTTAAATTGTGGTCATATGTGTGGTAGCTGGAAGAGATTACTGGGTCCTCCTGCCCCTGAACTCTGGTGTGACTCCTTTTAGACACTGTGTCCTGGAACTGAGCTTAGTGAAGTATTGCCATGAGTTGTGTTGGGATTTGAGGAGGCCATGCATGAGAGTCGCCCTTGGAACCTGAGATGTAGGCCCAGGGTAGCTTTCCACAGAGCACTGGGAATCTCAGTCAGGATACCACAAGATTTTATTCTGAAAGACTTGGCAGCCATAGTTGAGATCAAAACACTCATGGATCTCAATTGTAGACCTCAATGAGCCTGACTTCAGGTGACCTTTTGGACACTCTTTGGGAAGCCTTGCCTGTGAGAGTTCTCCAGAGTTTTCATTGAAATGATCATACTCACCATTTAATGGTTCCTGCATGAATTGAAATCCACTGTGCCTCCAACTTCATCCTTGATAAATGGCTAGATAAATAGTTTAAATTTTTGAAATTCCCATGAACAGGTGGCATACAGAACCTTTGGATGTCCTATTTCTGATCATGAGTGTACCAGACAGTGCCTTGATTGATTGGGTTTAATGAAAATGGTGTAGAACCGAGATGCCAGTAATTTGGAGCCTGATGAGTAGAGGGCCTAGAGCAGCGGTAGGCAGGTGTGTGATAAAACATCTGTGATGGGGCCATGTGGATCTGCCTTTGGATTCCAAATGTCATGAGACGGACATGGTGCAGCCAGGAGACCATTATAAGTAAACACATCTTGTTATATGGAGAGGTTTTAGGGTAATTTACAGAATCAGGTTGCTATGGTCAAGGGAGCAAGCTATGTGGTATAGAGGCCGGTTTCATGAATGCTCATGTGTGAGCCACCACATGTGATAGAACTCCCTCCAGGACTGTGTCCCAGTTGAACTCCTTGTATTTCATGAAGCAAATACAAAACTCGCAGTGCAGCAGCAAGAAACACCAGGAAAAGTGGAGGATTACTAAATGGCTTCACAGTCCACACGGGCTGACACTTAGACCACTGTGTCCCAGTTGAACTCCATGTATTTCGTGAAGCAAATACCAAAGTCACAGTGCAGCAGCAAGAAACACAATGAAGAGTGGAAGAGGAACAAATGAATATACAGTCCACGCGGGGACACACTTAGCCCCAAGTGGCCATAGTATACCTACAAAGAGAGAATTCAGCACTGCTCCCTCATGTTCATTGGAATATTACAATTTATGTCCTCCAAGTCACATAGATGCTGACCCAGCTTTGATCGTCTCACTAGAAGGAAGCAAAAGCTCCTGAAAACAACATATATTTCAAGTGCCCAAACTCAGAGGCAGTTTCTCAAGAAGTCTTTAGGCCAGCAGAGCTCTGTGATTGTGGAGTGCTTACCCTGTCCCTTACTTTTGAAAACTCCTCTACCACCTCCATGGTTGTGAACTCCTGATCAAATTCCATTTCAGATATGTATTCACATAATTTCTATCTCTTTTCCTCTAATTGTGTCTTACTTGGGGCGAAGGTAATGTCAAGGGATTGTTCTGGATGAGAGTGGGAAGATTTTTCTGAAGCACATATTTGCATACACATTGGATTCATTTTCCTATTTTCCATTCAAAATACTGAATCACTGACATTAACACATACCCTACTAGACTCTGACTACTAATCCTAATATGTTGGAGAAAAATACCCCCAAAAGAATAGAACTACAAGCAGTTCAGAGGAGGCATGGTGGATAGTTGGGCTTGCCTTTTGAATTATATAGTGTAGGAGTTTTAAATCTTGTCAATTTTTTTTTGAAATAGTTCTCCATGTATTTTAAAAGTTAAGAAATATGTGAATTCCTGTCTCCCTTACTCTGAAGCCTATTCAGCACCTGTATTTTTATATGCACATTTAGAATCCTACCTGTTACCACACGTACATTCTTGTGTGGTGGCTGAATTGGCAGATACAAATTGTGAAAAGGGATCACTCCTCCTAAACGCTGTTGGAACTGAAAATTCAACCTGTGGGTGAGCTTCCTAGTTGAACAACATTATACATAAATCGATGTTCAGTAAAATGAATTTATTTGGATCTGTGGATGATATATATTTCATGGTGATTTTAAATTGGCATATAGTGCTACTTTTTAATGTCTGTGAATGTTTGTGTGTGTGTGTATATATATATATATATATATATATATATATATATATATATATATATATATATACACTCTCCAGATTTTTCAAAATATGAAATATATGTGTATTATTTTACACATCCTAAATTTTTCATATTCATGAATGTGGATTTATAATCATCTTTTCACAAGATTATTCTCAGAAATATTCACATACCCTACTAGACTCTGACTACTAATCCTAATATGATGGAGAAAAGTAACACAAACAGAATAGAAATACAAGCATTTCAGAGGAGGCATGTTGTATATTTGGACTTGCCTTTTGCATGATAAATGGTAGGTGTTATAAATCTGGTCAATTTTCAAATGAAATAGTTCTCCATGTGTTTTTAAAATTAACAAATATATGAATTCCTGTCCCTTTCTCTGTAGCCTATTCATCACATGTATTTTTATATGCATTTATAGTATCCTACCTGGTATCACATGTACATTTTTGTGAGTTGGCTGACTTGGTAGATACAAATTGTGAGAAGAGATCACTCCTCCAAATCGTTGTTGGAACTGAAAATTCCACCTATAGGGGAGCTTCCTAGTAGAAAAACATTATACATAAACTCATGTTCAGTAAAATAAATATTTTTGCATCTTTGGATGATATATATTTATAGATGAATTTTGAGTGGCATATATATTGCTACTTTTTAATGTCTGTGTGTGTGTTTTGTGTAAATATATATATATATATATATATATATATATATATATATATATATACACACACTCTCCAGATTTTTGAAAATATGAAATATATGTGTCTTATTTACACTCGCTAAATTTATTCATGTTCATGGACTTGGATTTATAATCAACTTTTCACAAGATTATTCTCAGAAATATTCACCCACCTGAAAAACAGATTTAACTAATATTTCTACAGTAACTGACCAAGTTTAACATCAATGCACCTCGATTCCGATATGACAAGCTGTGCATTTTGACGTTCATTTTTATTAAACCCTGGTACATTAATATTTATTCGTATTATGGACATCATAGGATATATATTTCATCCACAAATTCACAAATTTATGGGCATTTGTTTCACTTTCAATCAATTCCCGCTTCAGAACACATGTATTCCTCCAGGTGTCTTGACTGGTCTTTTCATGTGACTTCTACCCAAACACATTATTTTCAATTTCCATAATCAACTTTGAAGCAAAACTCACACCCTTTATGATAAACCATAACCCTAATATTACAAATAGATGTATAATTGGTTTGAATGAATGTATGTTTATCAATATAAAATTTTCTTTATATTTTCAGATATCACTTCAATCCATTTTTTAAAGTTGAAACCAATTATATTCTTTATTCACACTATTGTCTATTCATACATTTTCTCTATATTCAGAGACACAGGGTGCACGTATTTGTACCCCCAATACTAATTTATATGTCTTCAACATATTGCTTCCAAAAATGGTGGAAGAAATACTCATGTCACCTGATATAAATATACATTTTTTCAGTGTAATATTCTGGACACAAAACGCAAATGTCACACTTATGATTGTACCAAATCCTAAATAGGAAGTGAGCATGGATTACTAAAACCATCCATGTCCAGGTTGCCTAATGCTCTCAAATGTCTATCCTGTCGGTGACTACATATTTGTTTCTTCCTAAGATTATATATTAAATCTCAACCTGTTGAAAATGTCTAATCCTATCACTCACTTTATACTTTGCCTGATTTCCTAATGTTTCTATTGATAAATGCTTTCCTACATATTTTTTTCCAGTTCATCACTGTGACCAACTCTTCACATGTGCTGACATTTACATTCACTCTCTAACCAAAACTCTATTGCTAAAGTACTTTTGGTCCAAATCCTATTCTCACTCTTCTATCTAAACCTACACTATCTTCCTAATCCTACCGACTATCCCTTTTTGACTGGATGTTTTCTTACACATTCAATCAACCAAGGTACATGGTCCTTTGCCATTATATATCGATTTATCTGAGATATCTGTGCAGAACATTGTTCAAAGCTAAGTTTCCCACTCCAGTGCCCAGTGCACTTCTGGGCTTCAAATCTTATCTAGAATTCCATTGTCATACTTATATTTCACCTCTATATTCTTATAAATACCACAGGATCCCAATATTCTTATTCATCCAGCAGAATGATTCCTAACACAAATCGAACCTGTTATTAACCCTAACCATATACTGTTCCCTCAATCTATCTTTACAAAAGAGCAGGACTGAGTTGGTCTTACAATACAAAAATGTAGGGAGACTTTCACCTGCTGAGAAGCTCAAAGGTCTATGCAGATATAATCCCTGGAGAAGATATAGGGAACTATGAAGTACCTGAGAGAGAAAAAGTCATCTTCAATTGCAAACAACCTGGTCATGATGAAGGGATGTGTCTGAATCAGCCTCTATCTTCTTAATGTAGAGAAGATGGACCAAACCAGGCCTATGTAGAGAGGTGTTCCCAGGTGCCTATGGTTGATATAACTTTCTATCTTGTGAAATTGTAACAGGAAATAGGGGCAGCCTCCATCTCATGAGACCCTTGGAAGCAACTGTTAGGACAAAGTGGTTGCAAAGGCAGCAAATTCAATCAGTTCCAGAAAGAAGTGACCTGATCTAATTTTCTTGGTGAAGGAACACTCTAAACTTGGAATCCAGGCACCCAGAGGCAGTCCCAGTTCCAGTCCCAGTGGGCTCACTTGTTTAGATTTACAGAGGACAGAGTCCATCTTTCTTGGTAAATACTGATGTGAGTATGGCCAAATGCCAGGTGAGCTCTGAAGAGGGGCCTTTCCTGAGAAAGCAGGTAGTGTCTCACTGCTGGTCCCGGACAATTTCACAGAGTTAGCCAAAGAGACCTGATCTGAGACAGGACAGGCCGTTTCGGGGGAACATAAAATGGTCCACCAGTCAGAGGGCTCTCCAGATAGTCACATACCTACTTGGAGGAAGGAGGTGCCTTTGTGGTTGTGGGTGTGAGTTTGTGGTTTTGTCTCATGTTCTGAGAATAGGTAGGAAAGGCAGTTTGTTTGGTTTGGAATGGACTGTGTCTACTGAGTGCTTTGACAAGGCAAGTGTTTCTATGTCTGTGTATCCCACCGTGTCTGTGGTTGTAGACATTAGAAAAGAGAATGCATCAATGGATTTGTCATGTCTAGTAGAAAGCTTCTCAGCATTCATCCTGCCTAATTTATGAATGGACTGTGGATTGCCTTATGGATGTGCAACACCTACTATCTTCCAAAGTTCCTGTTTTCTTCGTAGAATTATGGCCACTCTTCAGAATAGGCTTATGATTTTATGTCCACCATATGAACCACCTCCAAGATCTGTGACATGGCTATGTACTGGATAGCTGAAGGGAATGAGAGCATGTCAGAAAACACAGATATCATTGGGACCAGGAGAGTCTCAATGGAGAAACCCTGCTTTGGGTCTTTTGCTTACCTATTTGTCTGTTGCCCTGAATGTCAGGAAGTTCTTTGACTCAGGCCACCCCTTTTTGAAGCCTGAAGAAAACAGTTTTCAAATGAAAATGAATGGGCATCACCTTGGGCTCTTTGCTTAATTGCTTTAGAATGGGATGTGTCTGAATCAGCCTCTTGGCCCTGTGTGAGGCTGTGGCTTTGATTCTCAGCACCTGATGGGTCTAAAGAAGGATCCCATGTGTGCATCCAAAACCAAAATGGCCAAAAGAGCGGTCATTGTGGATGGAGTCTCTCGTCTTCCTCTGTAATGTTCCTGCCTCCATCAAGTGAGAATAGGGATCCTTTGGGTCAAATGAGTTCTTCAAAGCCCTGCAGAGTCTAGCCCATAGGTGCTTGGGTTTTCTCATGACTCCCATTTACAAAAAGAATCTAAACCCCGCAGTCACTAGGCCACAAATTGCAGAAGTGGAGCAGTATTAACGGCAGGCCTATTTGATCACTCCTGGTTCACAGGAAGGAAGTCCAGGCCTTTAGGCATATGAGGGGTAAGGAAGCTTCTTTTGGACATTGTCTTGGGCTGTGCCCCTCATAGAATCCTCCAGCCAGAGGTAATGATGAGTGTCTATATGGAAGAAGATGAGGTCCATGTGGGAGTGTTTTGGTTTTAATTGTGGTCACTTGTGTGGCGGTTGGAAGAGATGAATTGGTCCACGTGGGCTGGAACTCTGGCGTAATTACCCTTAGAGACTGCATTCTGGAACTGATCTTAGAGAAGTATTGCAATGAGTTGTGTTGGGATTTTAGGAGGCCACGCATGAGGGTAGTCCTTGGAAAATGAGTCTTGACCCAGGGTTGCTTTCCACAGAGCACTGGGAATCTCAGCCAGGATATCACATGATTTTATTCTGAAAGACTTGGCAGCAATAGTTGAGAGTCAAAACAAACATGGACCTCATATTGTAGACCTCAATGGGCCTGGCTTCATGTGAACTTTTGGCCACTCTTTTGGAAGCCTTGCCTGTGAGAGTTCTCGAGAGCTTTCATTAAAATGAGTTTCCTCAACATTTAATGGTTCCTGAATGAATTGAAACCCACAGTGCCTCCAACTTCATCCTTTAAAAATGGTTAGATAAATACCATGAAATGTTTAAAATTCCCATGAGCAGGTGGCACTGGAAAACCTTTGGATGTCCTGTTTCTGATTATGAATATACCAGAAGGTGCCTTGATTGACTGGTTTTCATGAAAATGGTATAGAAAAGAGATGCAAGTAAGTTCGAGCCTGCTGAGTAGTGGACCTAGAGAAGTTGTGGGCAGGTGTGTGATAAAAAATCTGTGGTTTGGCCATGTGGATCTGCCTTTGGCTTCCAAATGGATTATGACTGATATGGTGCAGCCAGCAGACCCTTCTCTGAAAAGGCATCTTGTTATATGTAGGAGTTTCAGGGCAATGTTCAGAATCAGGTTGCTATGCTCAAGGAGGCAAGCTGGTGGGATAGAAGCATGGTTGGTGCATTTTCCTGCAGACCCTGACCCACCACACGTGACAGAACTCGCTCCAGCACTGTGTCCCAGTTGAACTCCTTGTTTCATGAAGCAAATGCCAAATTGCGAGTGCAGCAGCAAGAAACAGCACGAAAAGTGGAGGATGACCAAATGGGTTCACAGTGCACACGGGGAGACACTTAACCCCCATTGGTCACAGTTTACCTACAAAGAGAGAATTTAGCAATGCTGCCTCATGTTCATTGGAAAACAAGAAACCATGTGCTCACAAAGATAACAAAAATGCAGACCCAGCTTGGATGGTCTCACTACAATGGAAGCTAAAGCTCCTGACAACAACATATATTTCATGTGCCCAACCTCAGAGGCAGTTTCTTAAGAACTCTTTAGGCCAGCAGAGCTCCATGTTTGTGGAGAGTTTACATTGTCCCTTAATTTTGGAAACTCCTCTACCTTCTCCAAATTTGTGAAAATTGAGCAGTTTCCATTGCAGATATGTATTCACAGATTTTCTAACTCTTCTCCTCTAATTGTGTCATACATGGGGCGAAGGTAATGTCAAGGCATTGCTCTGGATGAGAGTGGGAAGATATTTGTGTAGCACATATTTGCATACACATTGCATTCATTTTCAATTTTCTATTCGAAATACTGAATCCCTGACACTATCCCATACCCTACTATGCTCTGACTACTAATCCTAATATGATGGAGAAAAATACCCAAACAGAATAGAAATACAAGCAGTTCAGAGGAGGCATGCTGCATACTTGGACTTACCTTTTGCATGATAAATGGTAGGTGTTATAAATCTAGTCAATTTTTAATTGAAATAGTTCACCATGTGTTTTTAAATTAAACAAATATATGAATTCCTGTCTCCCTTTCTCTGTAGCCTATTCATCACATGTATTTTCATATGCACTTATAGAATCCTACCTGGTATCACATGTACATTTTTGTGAGGTGGCTGACTTGGCAGATACAAATTGTGAGAAGAGATCACTCCTCCAAATTGCTGTTGGAACTGAAAATTCCACCTATAGGGGAACTTCCTAGTAGAACATCATTATACATAAACTCATGTTCAGTAAAATAAATATTTTTGCATCTGTGGATGATATATATTTAATGATGAATTTCGATTGGCATATATATTGCTACTTTTAAATGTCTGTGTGTGTTTTTTTGTGTGTGTGTGTGGGTATGTGTGTGTGTGTGTGTGTGTGTGTGTGTATATATATATATATATATTCTCCAGATTTTTTAAAATATGAAATATATGTGTCTTATATACACTCTCTAAATTCATTCATGTTCATGCATGTGGATTTATAATAAACTTTCCAAAATATTAGTCTCAGAAATATTCATCCACCTTAAATACATATTTGTTTCCTAGTGCTGAAAACTAACTTCAGTGAATGGTGCATACAAACGTTAATAATTCTACAGGAACTGATCCAGTCTATCACCAATGCAAGTAGATCCCAATGGGACATGATATATAATATGATGTTCATTTATATTCAACACTGGTACATTATTATTTCTTCAGTTTTTGCTCATCGTAAGATATGTATTTCATCCACAAGTTCACAAATTTGTAGGCATTTCTTTAAACTTTAATCACTTCCTACTTCACAACACATGTATTGTCAGGGTTTCTTGACTGGTCTTTTCATAAGACTTCTTTCCAAACACATTATTTTCGATTTCCATAATCACTTTTGAAGTAAAACTCACACACTCTTCATGATAAACCAAAACACTAATATTGACATTAGATGAATAACTGGTTGGAATGAATGATTGTATATGCATATAAGATTTCCAGTAATTTTTCAGATATCAGTTCATCCCATTATATTAAGTTGGAACAAGTTATATTACTTATTCACAGTATGGTCTATTCATGCTTTATCTCTATATTCATAGACATAGGGTACACCTCTTTGTACGCCCAATACTAATTTTATGTCTTCAGTATATTGCTACCAAAAATGGTGGAAGAAATACTTATGTCACCTGATCTACATATACATATTATCACAATAATATTCTGGACAAAAATGTAAATGTTACACTTATGATTGAACCAAGCAAAGCCTAAATGAAAAGTGAACATAGATTACTAAAAACATCCATGTCCAGGGTGCCTAATGCTCTCAAATGTCAATATTATTGGTGACTTCATATTTGTTTCTTTCTTAGATTCAACCTCAAGCCTGTTGAAAAAGTCTAATCCTCTCACTCACTTTATACTTTCCCCGATTTTGTAATATCTTTATTGATATCTTCTTTTCTACATGTTTTCCCCACTTCATCCTCGTGACTGGCTCTTCATATGTGCTGACATATACATTCACTCTCTAACTGAAATCCTATTGCTAAAGAACTTTTGTTCCAAATCATATACTCACTCTTCTTCCTAAATCGACCGACTATCTTCCTAATCCTACCGACTATCCCTTTTTGAAGGGATGTTCTCTTCTACATTCAATCTTCCAAGGTACAAGGTCCTATGCCATTGTATATCAAATTATCTGAGACATCTGTGCAGAACATAATTCAAAGCTAAGTATCCCAATCAAGGGCCCAATGCCCTTATGGGTTTAAAATCATACCTGGATTTCTGTTTTCATACTTATGTTTCACCTCTACATTCTTGTAAATATACCAGGTTCCCAATACCATTATTCATCCAGAAGAATGATTCCTAACACAAATCGAAATCAAACCTGTTATTAACCCTAAACATACACTGTTCCCTCAATCTCATTTTACAGAAGAGCAGGGACAAAGTTGTTCTTACAATACAGAAAAGTAGGGGACCTTCCACCTGCTGAGATCCTCAAAGGTCCATGCAGAAATGATACCTGGAGAAGTTGTAGACAGGTATGAAGGACCTGAAAGAGCAAAAGTCATCTTCGATGACAAACCACCTGGTCAGGATGAAGGGATGTGTCTGAATCAGCCTCTCTCTTCTTATTGTGGAGAAGATGGACCAAACCAGGCCTGTGTGTGTGCCTATGGTTGATATACCATTCTAAATTGTGAAAGTGTCAGAGGAAGAAGGGGCAGCCTCCATCTCATGGGGCCCTTGGAAGCAACTGTTAGGACCAAGTGGTTGCCAAGGCAGTGACCTCATTCAGTTCCAAAGAAAGTGTCATACCTCATTTCCTTGGTGATGGAACTCTCTGAACTTGGTATCCAAGAAGCCAGGCACCCAGATGCAGTTCCAGTCCCAGTCCCAGTGGGCTCACTTGTTTGGATTTACCAAGGGCAGAGTCAGTCTTTCTTGGTACCTACTGATGTGAGGATGGCCAAATGCCAGGAGAGCTCTGAAGAGGGACCTTTCCTGAGAACGCAGGTAGTGGCTCACCACTTTTTCCTGACAACTTCACATAGTTGGCCAAGGAAACAAGATCTGAGAGAATACAGGCCATTTTGGGGGAACATAGTATTGCCCACCAGTCAGAGGACACTCCGGATAGTCACAGACCTACTTAGGGGAAGGAGGTGCCATTGTGAGTGTGGGTGTGTGGTTTTGTCTCTTGTTCTGAGAATAGGTAGGAAAGGCGGTTTGTTTGGTTTTCAGTGAACTATTTCTAGTAAGTCATTTGACAAGGTGAGTGTTTCTATGTCTGTGTATCCCACTGTGTCCGTGGTTGTAGACATGAGAAAAGACAATGCAACAATGGATGTGTCCTGTGTAGTAGAAAGATTCCCAGCATTCATCCTGCCCAATTTATGAATGGACTGCAGCTTGCCTTATGGATTGGCAAAACCTACTACCTTCCTAAGTCCCTGTTTTCTTCCTGAATTCTGGCAACTCTCCAGAATAGTCTCATTGTTTTGTGTCCAAGATATGTACCAACTCCAAGGTCTTTGACATGTCCATGTTCTGGATACCTGAAGGGAATGGCCAGTATCTCAGAAAACTCAGATATGAGTGTGACCAGAAAAGTCTCAGTGGAGATACCATGCTTTGGGCCTTTTGCTTACCTATTGTTCTGTTGCCCTGAATGTCAGGAAGATGTTGGGCTCAGGCTACCCCTTTGTGAAGCCTGAAGAAAACAGTTTTCAAATGGAAATGAATGGGCATCACCTGTGGCTCTTGCTAAATTGCTTCGGAAAGGGATGTGTCTGAATCAGGCTCTTGGCCCTGTGTGAGGCTGTGGCTTAGATTCTCAGCACCTGATGGATCTAAAGAAAATCCCATGTGTGAAACCAAAACCAAATTCGCAAAAAATTTCAGTCATTGTGAATGAATTCTATTGCCTTTCTCTGTTAGGTTCCTGAAATCAATCAAGTGAGAATAGCGATCCTTTTGGTCAAATGAGTTCTTCAAATCTCTGCAGAGGTGCTTGTCTTTTCTCATGACTCCAGTTCACATAAAGAATCTAAACCCCACAGTCAGAAGGCCTCAAATTGGAAAAGCGGAGCAGTATTAATGACAGGCCTATTTGATCACTCCTGGTTCACAGGAAGGGTGTCCTTCCCACCCTGAATTGAGCCAAATGAGGGGCAAGGGAGCTTATTTTGGACACTCTTTTGGAATGTGCCCCTCATGGAAAGCTCCAACCAGAGGTTATGATGAGTGTCTATAAGGAAGAAGATGGGGCCATGTGATAGTGTTTTGTTTTTAATTGTGTTCATTTGATTGGCGGTGTGAAGAGATGACTGGGTCAACCTGGGCTTGAACTCTGGTTTGATTCCCCTTAGAGACTGCGTTCTGGAATTGACCTCAGAGAAGTATTGCCATGAAAAGTGTTGGGATTTTAGGAGGCCACGCATGAAAGTCACGCTTGGAAACTGAGATCTAGGCCCAGGGTGGTTTTCCAAAGAGTACTGGGAATCTCAGCCAGTATATCACATGATTTTATTCTGAAAGACTTGGCATGGATAGTTTTGAGTCAAAACACACATGGACCTCACATTGGAGACCTCAATGCGCCTGGCTTCATGTGACCTTTTGGCCACTCTTTTGGAAGCCTTGCCTGTGAGAGTTCTCCAGAGCTTTCTTTGAAATGAACTTCCTCAACATTTAATGGTTCCTGAATGAATTGAAACCCACAGTGCCTCCAACTTCATCCTTGAAAAATGTCCAGATAAATACCATGAAATTTTTAAAATTCCCATCACCAGGTGGCACTGGAGAACCTTTGGATGTCCTGTTGCTGATCTTGAGTGTACCAGACCCTGCCTTAATTCACTGGGTTTCATGAAAATGGTGTAGAACAGAGATGCCATTGAGTTATAGCCTGCAGAGTTGTGGGCCTAGAGAAATGGTGTGCAGTTTTGTGATAATACATCTGTGTTGTGACCATGTGGTTCTGCCATTGGCTTCCAAATTCATTGTGACTGCCATGGTGCAGCCAGGAGACCCGTATATGTAAAAGCATGTTTTTATATTGAAAGATTTCAGGGCCATGTTCAGAATCAAGTTGCTATGGACATGGGGGCAAGCAAGTTAGAGCCTGCAGAGTATTGGGCCTAGAGAAGTGGTCTGCAGTTGTGTGATAATACATCTGTGTTATGGCCATGTGGATTTCTCATTGGCTTCCAAATTTTTTGTGACTTACATGGTGCAGCCAGGAGACCCGAATATGTAAAAGCACGTTTTTATATGGAGAGGATTCAGGGCCATGTTCAAAATCAAGTTGCTATGGACAAGGGGGCAAGGTATGTGGGAAAGAAGCCTGGTTGTTGCATTCTCCTGCAGACCCTGACCCACAACACGTGACAGAACTCCCTCCAGCACTGTGTCCCTGTTGAACTTCTTGTATTTTGTGAAGCAAATACCAAACTCCCAGTGCAACAGCAGGAAACACCATGAAAAGTGGAGGATGACCAAATGGCTCCACAGTCCACATGGGGAGACAATTAGACCCCAGTGGCCACTGTTTACCTACAAAGAGTGAATTCAGCACTGCTGCCTCATGTTCACTGGAAAATAAGAAACCATATCCTCCAGGTCACATAGATGCAGACCCAGATTTTATTGTCTCACTACAAAGGAAGCTAAAGCTCCTGAAAATAACGTATGTTTCAAGTGCCCAACCTCAGAGGCAGTTTCTCAAGATGTCTTTACGCCAGCAGACCTCCATGTTAGAGGAGTGTTTACCATGTCCCTTACTTTTGGAAACTCCTCTACCACCTCCAAGGTTCTGAACTCTGAGCATTTTCCACTCAAGATATGTATTCACAGATTTTCTAACTCTTCTATTCTAATTGTGACTTACTTCAGGCGAAGGTAATGTCAAGGATTTGTTCTGGATGAGAGTGGGAAGATTTTTGTGTAGCATATATTTGCATACACATTTGATTCATTATTCTATTTTCCATTTGAAATACTGATCCCTGACACTAACTCATAACCTACTGGACTCTGACTACTACTCCTAATATGATGGAGAAAAATAACCCAAACAGAATAGAAATCCAAGCAGTTCAGAGGAGGCATGGTGTATAGTTGGACTTGCCTTTTGCATAAAAAAGGGTAGGTGTTATAAATCTAGTCAATTTTCTGTTGAAATAGTTATCCATGTGTTTTTAAAGTTAACAAATATGTGAATTCCTGTCTCCCTCTCTCTGTAGCCTATTCAGCACATGTATTTTTATATGCACATATAGAATCCTACCTGGTATCACACGTACATTCTTGTGAGGTGGCTGACTTGGCAGATACAAAATGTGAGAAGAGATTACTTCTCCTAAATGCTGTTGGAACTGAAAATTCAATGTATGGGTAAACTTCCTAGTTAAACAACATTATACATAAATCTATCTTCAGTAACATGAATATTTTTGAATCTGTGGATGATGTATATTTCATGGTGAATTTCAATTGGCATATATATTGCTATTTTTATAGTCTCAGTTTGTGTGTGTGTGTGTGTGTGTGTATATATATATATATATATATATATATACTCTCCAGATTTTTCAAAATATGAAATGTATGAGTCTTATTATACACTCCCTGAATTCATTCATGTTCATGTATGTGGATTTATAATCAACTTTTCACAAGATTATTCTCAGAAATACTCAGCTACCTGAAATACATATTTGTTTCCTAGTACTGAAAACTAACTTCAGTGAATGGTGCATACAAATTCTAATATTTCTACATTAACAGACGCAGTTTAACATAAATTCAAGTATATTCCTATGGGGCATGATGTGTATTTTAACGTTCATTTTTATTCAACACTGGTACATTACTATTTCTTCAATTTCTGCACATCATCGTATATATTTATCATCCACAAGTTAGCAAATATATAGGCGTTTGTTTCACTTTAAATCACTTTCTGCTTCAGAACACATGCATACCTCCAGGTTTCTGGACTGGTCTTTTCATGAGACTTCTTTCCAAACACATTATTTTCAATTTCCATAATCACTTTTGAAGCAAAACTCAAACACTCTTCATGAAAATCCATAACCCTAATATTTCATTCAGATGTATAACGGGTAGGATTAAATGTAGTATATCAATATAAGGTTTCCTGTATATTTTCAGATATCAATTCAATCCATTATTTAAAGTTGGAACCAGTAATATTATTAATTCACAGTATTGTCTATTCATGCATTATCTCTATATTCATAGACAAATGGTACACCTATTTCTACCCAAAATACTAATTCATATATCTTCAAAATATTGCTCCCAGAAATGGTGGAAGAAAAACTCCTATTACCTGATCTACATATATTATTTATTATAGTAATATTCTGGACACACATAGGAATGTTCACACTTATGATTGTACCAATGTAAAGGTTGGGCGAGCGTCGGAAAAGAGACCACGAAGAGACTGTCTCATGCAACAGCAAAGGGTTTATTGGGGGTCCAGCATGCTGGAGCTCAGAGCTCACTTGAATAGAGAAGAGAGCCCTAAGAACAGCTTAAGCAGAGCTTATGCAATTTACGTGGTGAGAGCAGGGAGGGAAATTTATTGATGGGTCAGGTCGAGTGAGTGGTTTGCATGCCAATGGGAGAGGGAGTACATTCAACAGTTTGGCAATTGGGGACAGCACATTCTGGGAACAAGATTACCAAACAGTTTTCAAGATTTCATCAGTATTTTGTTAAGCATACAGAAAAACAAGAAGTTAAAAGTACATATTTTATTAACCTTTCATTCCCCACTTCTTATTCTGGTTAATTTTAATCATAAAAATGAGCATTGCGGGGTCTCACATTTTATGTCTTCTAGTGAGGTATATTGTTGTCTGATTACCATAAGTTTAACTTATCCAATTTAAGCTTGTAGAAAGGAAACTAGATGGTTGAGCAAACAGGGTCCTACAATTAGCAATGAAATGAGGATAATTAATGGACTGGCCAGGGCTGATAAAAGCGTAGTTAACCAGGGGGACTGTGTGAACAAAGACTCAAACCACCCTTTTTGTGCATCTCTCTCTTGTTGATGTTCTTCTAGGCGTCTTCTTAATTTACTCATAGATTTTTTTACAACTCCAGTATGATCGGCATAAAATCAACTTTTTCCCTCAATGCAGCACGAAAGCCCCCTTCTCTCACGAAGAGGAGGTCCAACCCTCGCATGTTCTGTAAAACAATTTCAGAGAGAGAGGTTAAAGATTCCTATAAAACTGTGATGGAGGTTTTTAATATCTTTAAATTTTGGTCTATTGCTGCTTCTCATCGGGTCATTTGTTGTGTCACATGGACTAGGACAGTGATTCCTGTGCCCACACCTGCAGCAGCTCCTTTTCCTAATAGGATGGCTAAAGTGAGGGATACAGGTTCCCAGAGGAACCGGGTTGTATGCCCCCCTATTTGATATTTAAATTAACCTGCCTCATGATAGAGCACTCTGGGAAACATCTGAACATTACATAATTAATCACATCTGTTGACCATTTTATGAAAACATAAACAATGTTTAAGTATATAGAATTATACTGTTGTAAGGACGGACAAGTCAAGGCACCTAAGATAGCACCGAAGACAGCGAAACATACCTATTTGGTTGCAACGGATTTAGAGGGCATTGCTTCTGTTGTAATCAATTAGTCACCTGATCTCCAAATTTAGGTAGTTTCCGAATTTTGTACCCAACATGTAAGGGAAGGGGCTCAGAAGTTCACAGTCTGCATAAGTTCACAAAAAGAAGTTTTCGTTTCTATTGGTTTTTTCATCTGTTCTGGGCAAGTTAACATTTTAAGGACACCTGGAGTGGGAGAGCTTTTTTCTTCTCTTTTTTTTTCTCACTGCCAGCTGTAACAATGGAGCTCATTTGGTAACTTATTTATCATAGAAATGTAACCATGTGTGTGAAGCCCCAGCTCAAGGCCAGAGGCCTTGTTCACATGTTTTGTGAAAAACTAGTAAGGGGGAGTCTAGCTTAGGAGTGCTGATTTTTCCAGCCAGTGGCCAAATAGAACAGGGAAACACGAAAAGGGGAAGTTTATCTACATTGAACTCTTTTATAGGGACTCTTTGGCTGAAAGTCCTAAAGTCAGCCATGGTGAAGACTGCTGGAGAAGGTCAGTTAAGACTTTTCTGTGGGCCTGGTATAGACGGGGAAGACAGGGAAGGCGGGTCTGAGAGCAGCACCTTGGGTCTGAGCATGAGGAAGGAGAGATGTAAAAGAATAATGGGAAAGGGGTTTGGAATTTTCCAGGCAACAAAACTTGAGCAGTAGAACAGATAGAGCAGAGGGGAAGATGGGAGTTTGTATCCCAAAAAGCCTGTAAGGGACTTTAAATTCTTAGTAACCTGTTTTCAGTGATGACAGAGCAACTTTAAAGGCCATTTTCATTACATCTTGGATAGGGGTCTGAGGGCTCTCCTTAGCTGGTTTGAGCTTTGGGTTAGCTGGTAAGAGGACCTGGTGGGACCTGGTGCGGGCACTGACAGGAGAAGAGAGTAGTGAGTGGGTGGAGGGGTACCTCAGTACCTGCTACCTCAGCAAGGGGGCAATAATCTGAGAACCGGCAGTTTGGGTTTTTGATCTAGTAATTGGAGGGAAGAAATCAGGTTGCTGAGGTGGGAGTGACAGCAGAGAGTCTGGAGCAGAAAGCTGAGGGTGAGGATCTATTGGATAAGCATAGTTCAGGATGTGAGCGAAGGAGGGAAAATGCCTCCACTTAGGGGAATTTCCTTCCACCCTTTGAGCACTTGCCGAAGTTAAAAAGGTCTCGGAGAATTTTAGGATCTAGAGACCCCTCTGGGGGCCATCAGTATTGGTTGTGTAATTGGTAATATGGCCAATGCTGTGTATTGAATTTGATGAGGAGTTTGGGTTCCACCAGGCACCCCTGTATGCTCACATTCCCATGACTTACAGAAGAAGTCAGCATTTCCCCCACACAGCCATGTCTGTTTGTGGCTTTGATAGTCCGCTGGGCAAACATAGTAATCTAGGCTAGCCAACCTGCATCTGGCTCTCGTGTCCCTACATCCATAATGTTTGTTTCTATTACCTATGATACGGAAAGGATTTATTGTAATTTTAGTTGGATCCCCTTCATCAGGGATATCCCAATAGGAAAGACCTATAGCCAGCTGACAAATGTCTGGGTTTAGAGATGGCCACCATGTCCCTAAAGGGGCTGAATGCAAGATAGACCATACTTCTTGTACAGTAGGATTTGTGATCAGCCATTACTGCTGAACAGGCTGATGAGGGTTAGGACTACTCTTGGCCAAGGGGAGAGTCTGTAGCCTTATCCACATGGCGAATACGCAATTTGAAAGTGTTACCAGTCTTTTCCAGTTTCCAGTCAGATTTTGGACAGGGCGCAGGCCAGAGATGAGAGACATGGATCCATGAAGTGATTCCGTCTACATTTACCACTGTAGGTGTTATATGTAGCACCTTATATGGTCCTTTCCAGTGGGGTTCCAGGGATGACACCTGATGTCGTCTAATGTAGACGAAGTCTCCTACTTGGTATCGATATGGAGTCCCCTCGTCCCCAGGTTGGTCGGCAGTGGCCAGATGTTTCCACAGATATTGCTGATTTCTTTCAAGAGCTTTAAGTCTGTCAAGCAAGGGGGTGTGGAAGGGATCGTTAGGTCTTAGAGTTTGGGTTAGGTCCCTTACTGGAGGAGGGACCATAGAGAATTTCATAGGGGGTGAGGTTACACAAGGAAACAGAGGAGTATGAGTATTTCTTGCATGAAACAGTGCATAAAGCAGGAGAATAGATCGATCTTTTATGCCGATCTCTAAGCTTGATTTTGCTAAGTCTCTTTAATGGTTCTATTATTTTTTTTTTACCTGTACTGAGCTCTGGGGTCTATAAGCACAATGTAATTTCCAATTAATCCCCAGGGTCCTGGCTAATCCCTGACTTACCAGGGCAATTAACGCCAGTCCATTATCAGACCCTATTGCCTTAGCCAGTCCGTATCTTAGAAAAATATCTTTCAGGATCTTCTTGACCACCATTTGTGCCATTTATTTTGTTGTTGTTGTTGTTGTTTTTTTTTTTTGTGTGTGTGTGGGGGGGAAGGCTTCAATTAATTCATCCTGAAAATGTATCTACAAAGACTAGGAGATATTTAAGTCCATAACTTCCTGGCTTAATTTCAGTAATGTCCACTTCCAAGAATTGTCCTGGTCTGGTTTCTGGAAGGTGCTTTCCTGCAGGAAAGTTGGAAGGGTAAGCATTAACCAATTGACAGACCCGGCAGGCTTTTGTTACCCGTTCAGTTATTTCTTTCGCTCTGAGTCGGTTAGTGGAAAACTCTGTTCTTGATCCTTCAGGAATGCCTGCAGTTTCTTTGAACCAAGGTGAGTGAGTTGATGTACATTTTTAACTTAGTTTAGGGCTTTCTGAAAATGCAAGCTGGGCTCAGTGAAGTTGAGGGTTTCAGTGTCAGTGTCCTTAGATGTTATCAAAAGCTTGCTGGTGCTCAGGGGTCCATTAGAATTGGGCATCTCTCTTTAACAGCGGGTATAAAGGAGCAGCTAAGGACGCAAACCCAGGTATCCATAAGCTGCATAAGCCAGCAGTCCCAAGAAACTCTCTGAGTTGTCTGCTGTTAGATGGGGTTGGTATCTGCTCAATGGATTGTTTTCTGGTCTCAGTGAGCCATCGCTTACTGCCCCTAAGGGAATAGTCCAGGAAGATTACTTCTTGCTGGCAAATTTGGGCTTTTTTGGCAGAAGCACTATACCAGAGTTGAGCAAGCTCGTATAATAATAATTGGGTTCCAGACTCACAGTTTTTCTTGGTGTTGGCTGCCAGTTGCAGGTCATCGACATATTGAAGCAGGGTGACGTCAGGGTGCATAGTTCTGAAGTTGTTGGGGTCTCTGTGGAGGGCTTCATCAAAGAGAGTGGGGGAGTTTTTGAACCCCTGTGGGAGTCTAGTCCATGTTATTTGACCAGACGTCCCGGTTTCTGGGTCTACCCACTCGAAATCAAATAGCAACTGACTATCTTTATGCAGAGGCAAGCAAAAGAAAGCATCTTTTAAGTCCAGAACAGTATACCATTTCCGCTCATGGTTCAGAGTGCTAAGCAGATTGTACAGATTATGTACTGTGGGGTGAATGTCCTGCACTCTGTTGTAGATCTCTCTTTGGTCTTGAACGGTGCGATAGTCCCCGGTTCCTGGATTTTTATACTGGTAACAGGGCAGTGTTCCAGTTCAAATGACAGGGCCTTAGGACCCTTAAGGCCAGATATTTCTGAATATGGGGCCTTATCCCATCTTTAGCTTTTTTGCTCAGAGGATATTTTTTGACATTGATGGGGGGGCTGAAGTTTTTAACTCCATTGTTATTGGAGGATGTTTCACGGCTACGTGTAACCCAGCAGTTTTTTCCTAGGCATCTGCGTAATCTGTTATCCATTTCCGGGGTAGCTTGCCTGTTTGATCAGTCTTGGGGGGTTTGACAAGTTGATGTTCATCTTCTACTGACATAGTAAAAGCCGTGACTATAGGAGTTTTTACTGAAAAATTTAGAAATTTCACTTGGGGGCCTTCAGGGTTAAAAGTTATTATGGCCTGGAGCTTTTTGAGCAGATGTGTGCCCATCAATGGGGTCGGGCATTCTGGGATTACTAGGAACGAGTGATGGATTTTTTCTTTCCCCAGGTCCATGGTCCTCTTAGTTGTCTAAGCCCCATATTTACTGCCATTAGCCCCTTGAACTAGAGTCCTTTTTGTTTGATAGATGGCCCAATGGGGCCTTAAGGGCTGAGTATACTTACCCTGTATCCACTTCAAAGTTTAACCCCCCCGGCGAGTACTTTGTGTTCTTTTGGCCAGGCCAGCTACCTCCAAGGAAGGAGGGGCTGTGTGTGCCGTGGGGTAGTCACCTGAAGGGCGCTGGGCTGGCCTATATTCCTAAAATGGTGGAGAGTCTGAGTCAGCAGCAGGGGAATCACTTAGAGGTTGTTTGGGGTTGGAGGACAAGGGCAGGGCATAAGGAGGGGGAAGAGAGTCCAGTAGAGTCTTGAGATTCAGGGACAACAGAGGGTGGAGGAGGGGGAGCAGAGGGTTTGAGAGATAGAAAAGTGGGAGAACCAGTAGGAGCGGGGACAGGGACAAGGAAAGGCTTCAACCATGGAAGAGGAGATTTGCAGAGGTAATGCAAACTAAAGATATATTGCTGTTGATCTGGATGGCTATGTGGCCCTGGCTGAAAGACAATATCTCTGAGTTTTTGAATTAGTGTGAAGTAGAAAGATCCTTCTGGGGGCCATCCGACTCCAAAGGTGGGTCATTCTGAGACACATAGAGTCTTCCAGATCTGACGTTTTACTGAAAAAAAGAAGATTCTGAGCCTTTAAGCAGACTTTGGTGCAGTGATCAAGGTTCAGGGACAGAGGCATTGAAGTGCTCTGTCCCATATGAAAGATACACAAATAGTGAAAGCAATGACACACGACACAGACAAGACAAGACAATAAAGACAGGCAATGGACGTCCAATACTGAGAACAGGACTGAGTAGCCAGGAAAACCTGATGGGCTGACAATACCGAATCCAAAACAAAATATCACTGAGTTTAGGAGACTATTGTTACTCGGTTTCCCGAGTTCTCTGGGGCGTCCCCCAGAGACGTGGCCTGTGGCTCTGTGACACTTCTGTCAGCCACCGTCAGAGAGAGCTCATGCTCATCACCAATAGCCATTTTGCCCATCCCTAACCTGAAACCTGAAACAAGAAAGTGGCGCCTTACTTAACCTGAGATGAGCCTATTGGGGGTCTTTCGTCCAACGCTGCTGGAACTCGCTGGGGCCCTCAGATGTAATGGTCAGGCGACCATTGGAGGAAGAGACCACCAAGACACTGTCTCATGCAACAGCAAAGCGTCCAAAATTCTGGGGCTCAGACCTCACTTGAATAGAGCAGAGAGCACTGAGAACAGCTTAAGCAGAGCTTATATACTTTTCTTGAAGAGGGCAGGGAGGGAAGTTTATTGATGGGTCAGGGCAAGTGGGCGGTTTGCATGTAAACGGGTGAGGGTGTACATTCTGCAGTTTGGCAGTTGGGGACAGCACATTCTGGGAACAAGATTAGCAAAAAGTTTTCAAGATTTCAAGAGTGTTTTCTTAAGCATACAGAAAAACAGGAAGAGACAAGTACCTATTTTATTTATTTTCAACAAAGCCTAAATGGAAAGTGAGCATGAATTACTAAAAACATTCATGTCCAGGTTGCCTAATGCTCTCAAATGTCAATTCTATTGGTGACTACATATTTCTTTCTTCCTAAGGTTATATATTCAACCTCAACCATGTTGAAAATGCCTAATCCTATGACTCACTTAATAATTTGCCTGATTTCCTAAGGTCTCTATTGATACCTCCTTTCCTACATATTTTCCCAAATTCATTATTGTGACTGACACTTAACATGGGCTGACATTAATATTCACTCTCTAACCGAAACCCTATTGGTAAAGAACTTTTTTCCAAATCTTATTCTCACCCTTCTTTCTAAACCTACTGACTCTCTTCCTAATTCCACCGACTATCCCTTTTTGACTGGAGGTTCTCTTCGACATTCAATCATCCAAGGTACAACGTCCTATGCCATTGTGTATGGATTTATCTGAGACATTTGTGCAGAAAGTATAACATTGCTAAGTATCCCAATCAAGGTCTCAATGCCCTTCTGGGATGCAAATCTTACCTAGATTTCTGTTTCCATACTTTTAACTCACGTCTATATTTTATAAATATCACAGATTCCCAATACCATTATTCATCCTGCAGAATGATTCCTAACCCAAATCGAAACTGTTATTAACCATAACCACACAGTGATCTCTCAATCTAACTTTAGAGAAGAGCAGGGACAGAGTTGGCCTTAAAATATAGGGATGTAGGGGATCTTCCACTTGCTGAGAACCTCCAAGGTCCATGCAGAAATGATCCCTGAAGAAGATGTAGGCAGCTATGAAGGACCTGAGAGAGCAAAAGTCATCTTCCATTGCCAAAAAACCTGGTCAGGATGAAGGGATGTGGCTGAATCAGCCTCTCTCTTAATGTACAGGAGACGGACCAAACCAGGCCTTTGTGGAGCACTGTTTCTTGGTGCCTTTGATTTATATATCATTCTAACTTGTGAAAATGTCACAGGAAGTAGGGGCAGCCTCCATCTCATGGAACCCTTGGAAGCAACTGTTAGGACAATGTGTTTGCCAAGGCAGTGACCTCATTAAATTCCTGAAGGAAGTAACCTACCTCACTTCCTTGGTGATGGAACACTTTAAACTTGGGATCCAGGAAGCCAGGCACTGAGAGCCAATCCAAGTCCCAGTCCCAGTGGGCTCACTTGTTTGGTGTTACTAAGGACAGAGTCAGTCTTTCTTGGTACCTACTGATGTGAGGATGGCCACATGCCAGGGACCTTTCCTGAGAAAGCAGGTAGTGGCTCTCCACATGCTCCTGACAACGTCACAGAGTTGGCCAAGGAGAACAGATCTGAGAATGGATAGGCCATATCAGGGGAACATAGTATGACCCACCAGTCAAAGGACACTCTGGATAGTTACAAACCTACTTGGGGGAAGGAGGTGCCTTTGTGGGTGTGGGTGTGAGTTTGTGGTTTTGTCTCATGTTCTGAGAATAGGTAGGAAAGTTGGTTTGTTTGGATTGGAATGGACTTTTTCTAGTAAATTGTTTGACAAGGCGAGTGTTTCTATGTCTGTTTCTCCCACTGTGTCCGTGGTTGTAGACATTAGAAAAGAAAATGCATCAATGGATGTTTCCTGTCTTGTAGAAAGCTTCCCAGCATTCATCCTGCCCAATTAACGCATGGACTGTGACTTGCCTTATGGATGGGCAACACCTACTATCTTACTACGTTTCTGTTTTCTTCCTGAATTCTGGCCACTCTCAAGAATTGGCTCATGGTTTTGTGTCCAAGATATGTACCACCTCCAAGCACTGTGACATGGCCATGTACATGATAACTGAAGGGAATGGGAGGATCTCAGAAAACTCAGATATCAATGTGACCAGTAAAGTCTCAGTGGAGAATCCTTGCTTTGGGCCATTTGCTTACCTATTTCTTCATTGCCCTGAATGTCAGGAAGGTCTTTGCCTCAGGCCACCCCTTTGTGAAGCCTTAAGAAAACAGTTTTCAAATGGAAATGAATGGGCATCACCTGTGGCTCTTTGCTTAATTGCTTCCAAAAGGGATGTGTCTGAATCAGCCTCGTGAACCTGTGTGAGGCTGCTGCTTAGATTCTTAACACCTGATGGATCTAAGGTAAGATTCCATGTGTGCTACAAATACAAAATGGTCAAAATAGAAGTCATTGTGTATGAAGTCTCTCGCCATCTTCTGTAAGGTTCCTGACCTCCATCCTGGCCTGCAAAGGCTAGACCATAGATGCTTGGGTTTTTTCATGACTCCCATTCATATAAAGAATTTATACCTGGCAGTCAGTAGGCCTCAAATTGGAGAAGTGGAGCAGTAATAAGGTCAGGCCTATTTGATCACTCCTGGTTCACAGAAAAGGTGTTTAGGCCACACTGACCTTAGGCAAAATAGGGGCGAGGGAGCATATTTTGGACAGGGTCTTGGACTTCACCCCTTTTAGAAACGTCCAGACAGAGGATTTGATGAGTGTCTACATGGAAGAAGACGAGGGCTATGTGAAAGTGTTTTGGTTTTAATTGTGGTCATTTGTGTGGCAGTTGGAAGACATAACTGTGTCCACCATGGCTTGAACTTTGGTGTGATTCCCCTTAGAGACTGCGTTCTGGACCTGACCTCAGAGAAGAATTGCCATGAATTGTGTTGGGATTTCAGGAGGCCACGCATGAGAGTCCCCATTGGAAACTGAGATATAGGCCCAGGTGGCTCTCCACAGAACACTGGGAATCTCAGCTATGATATCACATGATTTTATTCTGAAAGACTTGGCAACCATAGTTGAGATTCAAAACACACATGGACATAGCATTGTAGACCTCAATGGGCCTGGCTTCATGTGACCTTTTGGCCACTCCATGGGAAGCCTTGCCTGTGAGAGTCCTCCAGAGCTTTCATTGAAATGAAATTCCTCACCATTTAATGGTTCCTGAAAGAATTGAAACTCACAGTGCCTCCAACTTCATCCTTGAAAAATGGCTAGATAAATACCATGAAATTTTTGAAATTCTTATGACCAAGTGGCACTGAAGAACATTTGGATGTCCAGTTGCTGATCATGAGTGTACCAGAGAGTGCCTTGATTGACTGGGTTTCATGAAAATGGTGTAGAAGAAAGAATCCTGTATGTTGGCGCCTGCTGAGTAGTGACCCAGAGCTGTGGTGTGCAGTTGTGTCATAAAATATCTCTGGTGGGGCCATTTGGATCTGCCATTGACTTCCAAATGTCTTGTGGCAGACATGGTGCAGCCAGTAATCCCTATATGTCTGATCTCTTCATATAAAGGCATCTTGTTATATGGAGAGGTTTCAGGGCCGTGTTCAGAATCAGGTTGCAATGGTTGAGGGGGCAAGCTATGTGAAATATAAGCCTCATTGGTGGATTCTCCTGGAGACCCTGACCCACCACACGTGTGAGAAATCCCTCCAGCACTGAGTCCCTGTTGATCTCCTTGTATTTCATGAAGCAAATACTAAACCCCCATTGCAGCAGCAAGAAACACCATGAAATGTGGAAGATGCGCAAATGGCTTCACATACCACATGGGGAGACACTTAGCCTTCAGTGACAACAGTTTCCCTACAAAGAGAGAATTCTGCACTCCTGCCTCATGTTCATTGGAAAATAAGAAACCATGTCCTCCAGGTCACATAGATGCAGACCCAGCTCTGATGGTCTCACTACAAAGAAGCTAAAGCTCCTGACAACAACATATATTTCAAGTGCCCAAGGTCAGGGAGAGTTTCTCAATAAGTTTTAGCCCGGCAGAGCTCCATGTTTGTGGAGTGTTTACCTGTTTGACCAGGACAGGAGAAAAGACCACTGACTCCAATTAAAATCAAATTAAAGCAAGCTTATTATTTTTCCACTGGCTGAGCTGCCTATCCCTCTCAAAATGGCAGAAACAAGACAGCAACCCCACCTTTCCTACAGCCCAGCTTTATAGTTCAGTAAGTTACACAAAAGGGGGGTTACAGATAACAGAACTCGGAGAAGCATCACGCTATTGCTAGTTTACAATTTTTTTTTTTGCTGGCCCCACCATCAGAATTTATGAGGACCATTAGAGACTCACGAGAGTCGTTGTCTGGCCAGAGAAGGCCAATATTTATGAGGTGTCACTAAATTTTCAGAGAGGGCTGCTATCTGGTCAGAGAGCCAGGCATGGGTGAGTTCAAGGCACGGACAGGCATTCCAAGCAGATTCAGAATTTGCAGTAATTTATAGGAAAGCAAAATTATCTTTTCATGACTTTGTGGCAAGATGGCTCCCAATTTTAATAAATGATCAGGTTGGGTTTATCATTCCCCCCCATTTTTTTTGCTTTTTAATATTTTTTAAATTAATTTTTATTGTAGGTTGTTCAAAACATTACATAGTTCTTGATATATCATATTTCACACTTTGATTCAAGTGGGATATGAGCTCCCATTTTTACCCCATATACAGATTGCAAAATCACATCAGTTGCAGAACCATTGATTTACATATTGCCATTATGGTGTCTGTTGTATTCTGCTGCCTTTCCTATCCTCTACTATCCCCCCTCCCCCTCCCCTACCCTCTTCTCTCTCTACCCCCTCTACTGTAGTTCATTTCTCCCCCTTATATTTTTCTCCTTTCCCCTCACTTCCTCTTTTATGTAATTTTGTATACCCCTGAGGGTCTCCTTCCATTTACATGCAATTTCCCTTCTCTCTCCCTTTCCCTTTCACCTCTCATCCCTGTTTAATGTTAATCTTCTTCTCATGCTCTTCGTCCCTACTCTGTTCTTAGTTACTCTCCTTATATCAAAGAAGACATTTGGCATTTGTTTTTAAGGGATTGGCTAGCTTCACTTAGCATAATCTGCTCTAATGCCATCCATTTCCCTCCAAATTCTATGATTTTGTCATTTCTTAATGCAGAGTAATACTCCATTGTGTATAAATGCCACATTTTTTTTATCCATTCGTCTATTGAAGGGCATCTAGGTTGGTTCCACAGTCTTGCTATTGTGAATTGTGCTGCTATGAACATGGATGTAGCAGTGTCCCTATTGTGTGCTCTTTTTAGGTCTTTAGGGAATAGACCGAGTAGGGGAATAGCTGGATCAAATGGTGGTTCCATTCCGAGCTTTCCAAGAAATCTCCATACTGCATTCCAAATTGGCCGCACCAATTTTCAGTCCCACCAGCAATGTACAAGAGTACCCTTTTCCCCACATCCTCGCCAGCACTTGTTGCTGTTTGACTTCCTAATGGCTGCCAATCTTACTGGAGTGAGATTTGCAACAAAATGAAACTGAATCCCTTACTCTCGCCATGCACAAAAGTTAACTCAAAGTGGATCAAGGAACTTGATATCAAATCAGAGACATGGCGTTTGATAGAAGAAAAAGTTGGCTATGATCTACATACTGTGGGGTCGGGCTCCAAATTCCTCAATAGGACACCCATAGCACAACAGTTAATAACTAGAATCAACAAATGGGACTTACTCAAACTAAAAAGTTTTTTCTCAGCAAAAGAAACAATAAGAGAGGTAAATAGGGAGCCTACGTCCTGGGAACAAATCTTTACTCCTCACACTTCAGACAGAGCGCTAATATTCAGAATATACAAAGAACTAAAAAAATTAGACAATGAGATAACGAATAACCCAATCAACAAATGGGCCAAGGACCTGAACAGAAATTTCTCAGAGGAGGACATACAATCAATCAACAAGTATATGAAAAAATGCTCACCATCTCTAGCAGTCAGAGAAATGCAAATCATTCCCCCTTTTTTAATGTGTCCCTTCCAAATTTTTGATAGGGTAGGGAAAGAGCAATGAGGGAATTTTAATCCCTCAGGTAACAGTCTCCAAATTTTTAGAACTCACCCAAAATTGGATTCCTGGTTTTACCTGACGTAATTAATTACTTATATTGATATTCTATTTATTTTTGGCTCCATAGTTGTAAGACGAGAGGCGTCACTCATTTTGGCTTCTTCTGAGCTGAGAGAAAGTGACGTGAGTGGGCACAGTATAAGGGACATGAGTTGCCTTTTAGAAGTCAGTTGAGGGACATGAGTTGCCTTTTAGAAATCAGTTCGTTTTGAAGTCTGGTTGGGGAAGAACAGGTTGTAAATTCATCTGGGGATGGGTTCTTCTGTGTGAGAAACAAGAACCATGAGTACTGAAAAAATGTTGCAGCAGCTGGAACATGTCACTGTATAGAGGTTCCCTCAGCAGGCTTTAATATTCCCAATTATCAGGACTGTCAACTTAATATTTAACATTTAGTGTTACAGTTATCCCTCTCCATAAGATACAGTTTAATGATTTAATATCATCTGATCTTGCAAAATCATTTTACTAGTATGACCTCTGTGTGTAATAGAGAAACCTTTAATTCTGTTACTCAGGGCTGGATAATCCTACTAGCAAACACCAACCCTACCTGTAGGTTAGGAATATCTGTAGGCCTTAAACTAAAAATTTCTGCCTCTGGCAGCTCCTCTTGATAGTCTCTTTTTATAGTTATCAGGCATTCCTTTCTGGGAATCCTTCTTTGTAGCCTCCAGTCTTACTTATTTGGGGAGGCTAACATAATGTGTATAAAAAATTATTATTATTATTATTATTATTTAAAATGCCCAGGAATGGCTGTATTTTGGTTTTAACTGTCTTTCCTATGTGTTTATCATGAAACAGTCAAACTGACTTTTGTTTCTATCTATTGTTAACAGTCAGCTGAGCTTTTATGGGAGTCATTCCTGGGGAAACTTGAGAGCAGCTTCTCAGTTCTGCTAGTGCCATTTGCGCTAGGTGGGTCCAGGTCTTGCTTGACCATGTGGCTACCCTTGGAAGCATCAGGGATGTCTCCCTTCTCTGATGACTCTCCTCTTCTTAGCAAATGCACTGATTGGCTTTCTGTTCTCCAGGGGTCTCATTAATCTCCCTAATTGGGAAGATATGAGGCCCAGAGTTGCAAAGCTCTTTGAGAAGTCCCTTGTTCCCTGGATTCAGACTGACTCAGAGGGCAAGAGCCAAATATTGGTTTTCTTGTCCCTTTTCATGTAACTTTAATATAAATCCTAATCTTAATCATCCAGCAAATAAATTTTAACAGCCTTATATTAAGAGTACTGGGCTTTAATGTCTATAACTTTATAATTATTTATCTTTTTTATTAACTGGGATCTGTATTATTCTGTCTGTCTTGTAGGTGATGACTTATTATCTTAAATTAACCCATGTTGTGTTCTTAAAGCAACACTTCTGTAAAACACTAACAAGGAATCTTTAGATCACTTATAAGGAAATTACAAAATAAAATTTTTTAACAAGAGTAAAAATACTTAGTTCGTGTAATAGCTACCCTGAAGTTTTAAGCTGAGTTATACATTATATCCCCTGTTTGAGATCCTAGAAATCTTGACAGAAAAAAAAAACAACTTTTGAACATAACTTTAAATGAAATAATATCTGACCTACTGCTTTCGTAGTCATTCTCACATATAGTAAGATGGGACACAGAGCCTTATCTCAGGTAAGGCAGGGCTCTTTATAAAACTTAAGTGTTTTACTTCTAAAGATGATCTTTGTTTTTTTAAATATCATTTTACAAAGATTACATGTATTATTTGAGGTCACATGAACATTAGTTAACACCATATGATATCACATTTAAAACATGAATTTAAGAAAGGCTGAAAGTTTTTAACCTTTATATATATTAGACTCTCATTAACATAAAAATACATTTAAATTGTTTCCCAATGTAAAAAGTAACATACAACTTTACATATCTTATTGATAAGAAGTAAATGAATGCCCAATATATTTTTTTACCATACAACTTCAGAACACCAGCTTGAAATAATGCTCTTTTAAAGTTTCTACCTTACAGATTCGTATACCTGAAAGATATGAGCACATTAATAGCATCACAATTACATTGAAGTTTCTACATTAACCAAGTTTAGCTTTTAAATAAATGGCAGTACAGTGCTCTAAAATAACAGTTCTTATTTAATCAGTTGTTTAATTTTTATGGTTGCTTGCTCTAGAAAAAATAAAACTTAATAAACACAATGTTATGGGTAAACTTATGTTTTAAGAAATTTTTGTCTCTTTAACACATGACGGATTATTACAATCTTATACAGACATTGGTACAAACTTATACAGACCTTAGTAAATCAATCAGATATCTAACAAAAGTACTCATCAATGAGTAATACCATATCAAATTTACTTTACTTATTTATCAATATATTAGACAAATATATTGAACAGTGTAAACCATTTTTTTGTTGAAGGAAAAGTCTTAGAACCAAGGCATATTAGAACATTTGTAGACATTAATATTTTATTAGATTTTTGAACACCTAGAAAAACTTGTAAGCTTAAATTTAAAGACATTTATTTTTATCTCTTTATCCAATTTAAATTCAACTATTTAAATCACTTGAATTAAAGATCTTTGGATCCACTTTTTAAAATTTGTTTTTATGAGTGTTTTTGTTTTAATGAGTGCTCTTTATAAATGTTAATTTGTGTATCATATATATGATATACAGACATATGAATATATAGACATACAACACATAACAAAATTGTGCACACATAATAATAGTAAAGGCCTTGTAGCTTTTCCAGGTGAAATATCCATTGCAATGTTTCAAAAATTACACAGTTATTCAAAGATAGAACTGGTCAGAAAAACATCATCCTAGGTCTTTAGGATCAAAATCATGAGCTCAAAAAAAAAAAAAAAATAAAGAATCTAAGGAAAAAATAAGAGTCCTAGAAAAATTGACTGGCCATTAATTAGTAAATACCATACAATTTAATTTTTTTTAGGCCTCAGATCACTCTCCTACTGAGCTTGCAGGCCTCTTTCATTTGCCATTCAACATAAGTCCTGGCTGAGGTCTGGAAGGAGCAGGAAAAAGCTGCTATTCTGAGCAGACACCTCAGGCCTAAGGCATTTCAACCATAATTTTCAGGTTCAGATGTTGAAAATTATAATACAATTTTAAGACAAAATTCACAAAATTTTATGATACAAGTTTAAGACACAGTTTACAAAATTTTACATCTTTATATCTTGTTTTGTCAACAGATACCATACTATGATTTACTATCCTTGTCCAAATTAATGCACTGGTACACACAGTGACATTTTCCCAGGCTACCCAATTAAAAATTGGTGAAAAAAAAGCCTGAATGATTGGGAAGTTACTTGCCAACTTGGAAGTAGAGTTCTCTAGTTTTCCATCCTAAGTATTTAAGTTCTCTGGCATGAATTATCTGAAATCATAAACTAAACAATTTCCTAAACCCGACTTTTAACTGCAAGATTGTGCAATGCTTCAAAAACCCATTCAAGATGCCAGATTGTTACAATAAAACATCATCATTTAGATACACATTCAGCTAAGATCATTCCCAAGAAATGATTTATAATATCAACACATTATTGCACATGTCTTAAAGGGCCAGAAACAAAGACACAAGACAGACTGAAAGGAGCTCCAGACTATGGCTTACAGACAGAAGCCTTTAAACCAGAGCAGATAAGAGAAAAATCTCCTACACCAGTGGCACCATAGATTTTCCCACAAGGGAACCAGATGTTTTCACAGAGGGACAACCTGAAATGTAAAATCAAGGGTCTCCATGGTGACTTTACTGTATTTAGTGTCCCCTTTTTCTTTTTCTCTTTTTTAAGAAAACAGAGATGGCAAAATCCTTACAGTGCAGGGAAGGAAGTAGGTAATTTTCTGAAGCAACAGGGCTTGGGCAGCTGCTGGAAGTCCCTCAGTCTCTCCTTTCACTTACAGGATTAGCTCCTCTTATTCGGTTCCACCCCAAGCACGCTCCGTCTCCTAAGATTTCAGTAGTCAGCTCTCAAAGAGTTCCGGGGTGTGGGGGGTACCAAAAATTGTAACTTAAAGTTTGGTTCCTGATTTTGAAGCCAATTAATACCAATTTAATAATGAGGACAGGGTTTGAGAAAAAGAAAAAGGGAGATTTACTGCTTTGCTAACAAAGGAGAAAAACAGGGGTCTCTGCCCAATGGTTGTGATTCTATCGATCTGAAGGGACAAGGGGTTTTAAGGAGTTTCACGTGTTAACCTGGGAGATACTCAGTTCTTAGGTCCCCAGCAGGCATTGCCCTCTGCAGTGGGTGTGCTCCAGGCAGCCAGCTAGGGGCTTCTCTCATCCTGCTTAACAAAGGGTATTAAAGTTCATCACAGTTCTTTAAAACACAGTCCAAATGGGTGTCAGTTTACTTGCTTTATTACCCATTTTCAGTTAAGTTTTACCACAGAAATCACACAAGAAAACACACTAAAACAAACCAAAAAAAAAAAAACATATGAAACACAGAACAAAACACACAAAAAAACAGAAAACCAGCGCAGAAACAGAAAAACAGAGGAACTATGCAACGTCTTGCTAAAGCTCTGGAATAGGAGCTCCTGCGTGCCCATTGGCACCTCTCTATGCTTTCAGAGGAATTCCCTACAGAACATAACAGAGGACAGAATGATTCTCGTTACTGTACCATACAGGAGTATATGTGTGTCTCCCCAGGACACCACTCTGTCATCAGAAGAGATCTCCCTTAACCGGATATCAGATGTTATATAGGCGCCACTTACCTATGGAGGCCTCCTCCACCATGTGCTTGCTAATAGTTTTAGGGCGGTGGTTCACTGCAGTGCTCCCTGGACCAAAATCTCACACCAAGGCCTTGGAAATTGCCTCTCCATGCCGGAGCCCTGGAGGGAAGGCCAGCTTCAGAATTTCCAGTAGTCTGGTCTTGTGATCTATTGGGGCAGGGTCATCTCGATGGGAAACTACAAAATATTACACCAGGATGCAAGAAAAGACCACTGACTCCAATTAAAATCAAATTAAGGCAAGCTTACTATTTCAAAGTGGATCCAAAGATCTTTAATTCACGTGATTTAAATGGTTCAATTTAAATTGGATAAACAGATAAATATAAATGTCTTTAAATTTAAACTTACAAATTTTTCTAAAATATTAATGTCTTATAAAATATTAATGTCTACAAAAGGTCTAATATACCTTTGTTCTAGGACTTTTTCTTCAACAACAACAAAAAAAATGGTTTAAACAGTCTCCTACTCTAAGCCATTTTCTACCATCAATGGACCCTTCAGGGGGAAACCATGGACACAATTCTCCTATGTATGAAAAGAATAATTTTAAGTCCTTTTTCTTAACATGTGCCCCCCATGTCTTGAGGGCCTCCTTGAGGCCTGACAAAAACAAATCATGTGACGAAACTGCTTGTCCCATGGTGGGTCACTCACCATGTGTCATCCCCACTCTCCTCCTGGATCTGTCTTTCGGTGGTGTCTGCTGAGGCAATCGCAAGCTCCGCTTTTTTAAGTCTTCCCTGAGGACAGGTTTCCCCCTCAGTCAAAGGCTCGAGCCCCAGTAGGTAGGTGCCAGATATCCCGGCCGGCAGGACACATCAACGGGGGTGGTGAACCTAGATGGGGAGTAATGAAGGGACAAGAGACACGAGAGATGACAGCAAGACAGGAGTTTTAATCAAGCTGCAAATTTTTAATTGTTCACACAGGGGTATTTATATACTGGGTATGGGAAAGCTCTCTTATTGGCAGTTCCTGGATGTCTTCACAAGGTGAGATAACCTCAGGATGTTTCAGTAAGACAGATGGCCCCATGATGTCTCAGGGAGACAGATGGTTACAGGATATCTCCTAGGCAGGATGTCTCCCAGGGGGCTGTTTCTTGTAAGTGTCAGGCTATTCTATGAAGGAGAAATTCCTTCTACCCCTGACAGTCAGGGATTTAGTATTTTAAATGGAAATTTGGAAAATGAATCCAAAGTGTATGCAAATATGTGCTACACAAAAATCTTCCCACTCTCATTCAGAACAATTCCTTGACATTACCTTCGCACCAAGTAAGACACAATTAGAGAAGAAAAGTTAGAAAATCTGTGAATACATATCTGCAATGGAAAATGTTCAGGAGTTCACATCTTTGGAGGTTGTAGAGGAGATTCCAAAAGTAAGAAACAGGGTAAAAATACCACAAACATGGAACTCTGCAATCCTAAAGACTGCTTGAGAAACTTCCTCTGAGGTTGGCACTTGAAATATATGTTGTTGTCAGGAGCTTTAGCTTCCTTTGTCGTGAGACCATCAGACCTGGGTCTGCATATATGTGACCTGGAGGACATGGTTTTTTTATTTTCCAGTGGACATGAGGCAGAAGTGCTGAAATCTCTCTTTGTAGGTAAACTGTTGCCACTGGGGGCTAAAAGTCTCCCAGTGTAGACTGTGAAGCCATTTGGTCATCCTCAAATTTCTGTCGTGTTTCTAGCTGCTGCACTAGGAGTTTGGTATTTGCTTCATGAAATACAAGGAGTTCAACTGGGACACAGTGCTGGAGGGAGTTCTGTCACGTGTTGTGAGTCAGGGTCTGCAGGAGAATGCACCAACCAGACTTCTATCCCACATAGCTTGCCCGTTTGACCAAAGCAACCTGATTCTGAACATTGCCCTGAATACTCTCCAGGTAACAAGATGCCTTTACATGCAAGGGTCTGCTGGCTGCACCATGTCAGTCACAAGCCATTTGGAAGCCAATGGCAGATTTACATGGCCCCACCACACATGTTTCATCACACACCTGCACACCACAGCTCTGGCCCCACTACTCAGCAGGCTCCAACTAACTAGCATCTCTGTTATACACCATTTTTATGAAACCCAGTCAATCAAGGCACTGTCTGGTACACTTTTGATCAGCAACAGGACATCAAAAGTTTCTCCCATGCCACATGGTCATGGGAATTAAAAAAATTTCATGGTATTTATCTAGTCATTTTTCAATGATGAAGTTGGAGGCACTGTGGGTTTCAATTTTTTCAGGAACCATTAAATGGTGAGGAAGTTCATTTCAATGAAATCTCTGGAGAACTCTCACTGGCAAGGCATCCAAAAGAATGGCCAAAAGGTCCCATGAAGCAAGGCCCATTGAGATCTACAATGTGAGGTCCATGTGTGTTTTGACTCTCAACTATGGCTGCCAAGTCTTTCAGAATAAAATCATGTGATATCCTGGCTGAGATTCCCAGTGCTCTCTAGAAAAGCAACCAGTGCTTAGATCTCAGTTTCCAAGGGGGAGTCTCTTGTGTGGCCTCCTAAAATTCCAACACAATTCATGGCAATACTTCTCTGAGGTCACTTCCAGAAATCAGTCTCTAAGAGGAATCACACCAGAGTTCAAGCCCAGGTGGACACAGTCATTTCTTCCAACCGCCAAACAAATGACCACAATTAAAACCAAAACACTCCCACATGGTCTTCAACTTCTTCCATAAAGACACTCATCATAACTTCTGGATGGAGGTTTCAATGAGGGGCGCAGCCCAAGAGAGCGTCCAAATAAGCTCCCTTGCCCCTCATTTGCCTAAAGTCAGGGTGGCCTGCACACCCTTTCTGTGAACCAGGAGTGATCAAATAGACATACCGTTAATACTGCTCTGCTTCTCCAATTTGAGGCCTATGACAGTCAGGTATAGATTCTTTATGTGAATTGGAGTCATGAGAAACCCCAAGCACCTATTAGCTAGCCTCTGCAGGGCTTTTAAGAACTAATTTGACACAAAGTATCCCTATTCTCACTTGATGGAAGTCAGGAACCTTACAGAGGAAGGTGAGAGACTTCATCCACAATGACTGCTCTTTTGGCCATTTTGGTTTTGGATGCACATATGGGATCTTTCTTTAGATCCATCAGATGCTGAGAATCTAAGCTGCAGCCACTCACATGGCTAAGAGACTTATTAAGACATATTCCTTTCCCAAGCAATTAACCAAAGAGCCACAGGTGATGCCCATTCATTTCCATTTGAAAACTGTTTTCTTCAGGCTTCACTAAGGTGTCGCCTGAGGTAAATACCTTCCTGACATTCAGGGCAACAGAACCATAGGTAAGCAAATAGCCAAAAAAGGGTTTCTCCACTGAGACTTTCCTGGTCACACTGATATCTGAGTTTTCTGAGATGCTCGCCATTTCCTTCAGCTATCCAGTAAAAGGCCATTTCACAGAGCTTGGAGGTGGTACATACCTTGGACACAAAACCATGAACTTATTCTGGTGAGTGGCCAGAATTCAGGAAGAAAACAGGAACCTTGGAATAAGAGGTGTTGCCCATCCATAAGTTAAGCTGATGTCCATTCATAAATTGGGCAGGTTGAATGCTGGGAAGCTTTGTACTAGACAGGACACATCTATTGATGCATTCTTTTTTCCAATGTCTAGAACCACGGACACAGTGGGATACACAGACATAGAAACACTTGCCTTGTGAAATGACGTACAAGAAACTGTTCACTCCAAACCAAACAAACTGCCTTTCTTACAAATACTCAGAACATGAGACAAAACCACAAACCCACACCCACACCCACAAAGGCACCTCCTTCCCCCAAGTAGGTCTGTGACTATTTGGAGTGTGCTCTGACTGGTGGGCCATACTATGTTCCCTCGTAGTAGCCTGTCCTGTCTCAGATCTGGTCTCCTTGGCCAACTCTGTGAATTTGTCAGGAGACTGCAGTGAGCAACTTACTTTTTCTCAGGAAAGGCCTGTCTTCAGAGCTCTCCTAGCATTAGGCCAACCTCACATCAGTAGGCACCAAGAAAGACTGACTCTGTCCTTGGTAAATCCAAACAAGTGAGCCTACAGGGACTGGTACTGGGACTGGCTCTGGGTGCCTGGCTTCCGGGATCCCAATTTCAGAGAGTTCCATCACCAAGGAAGAGAGGTGAGGTGTCTTCCTTCAGTAAGTGAATGAGGTCACTGCCGGGGCAACCACTTTGTCCTAACAGCTGCTTCCAAGAGTCCCATGAGATGGAGGCTGCCCCTACTACCTGGGACAGTTTCACAAGTTAGAATGGTATATCAACCATTGGCACCCTGGAACAGCTCTCCACACAGGCCTCCTTTGGTCCATCTTCTCTACATTAAGAAGAGAGAGGCTGATTCAGACACAACCCTTCATCCTGATCACGTTGTTTGCAATGGAAGAAGACTTTTGCTCTCTCAGGTCATTCATAGATGCCTACATCTTCTCCAGGGATCATTTCTGCATGGACCTTTGAGGTTCTCAACAGGTGGAAGATACCCTACATTCCTGTATTTTAAGAACACTCTGTCCCTGTTCTTCTGTAAAGTTAGATTGAGGGAACAGTGTATGGTTAGGGTTAATAACATGTTCGATTTTGGTTAGGAATCATTCTGAAAGATGAATGTCGAAGAGAACATCCATTCAAAGTAGGATAGTCGGTAGCATTTTGAAGAAAGATGGTAGCTTCAGAAAGAAGAGTGAGTATAGGATTTGTAGGAAAAGTTCTTTAGCAATAGGGTTTCGGCTAGAGTGAATGTAAATGTCAGCACATGTGAAGAGTCAGTCACAATATTGAACTGGGGTAAATATGTAGGAAAGCAGATATCAGTAGAGACATTAGGAAATCAGGCAAAGTATAAATTGAGTGATAGGAGTAGACATTTTCAACAGGGTTGAGGTTGAATGTATAATCTTAGGAAGAAACAAATATGTAGTCACTAATAGGATTGACATTTGAGAGCACTAGGCAACCTGGACATGGATGTTTTTAGTAATGCATGCTCATTTCCGTTTAGGCTTTGGTACAATCAGAAGAGTGACCTTTGCATTTTGTGTCCTGAATATTACTGTGACAAAATGTTTATGTAGATCAAATGATATGAGTATTTCTTCCACCATTTCTGAGAGCAGTATTTTGAAGACGTATAAATTAGTATTGGGGGTACAAAGAGGTGTACCCTGTGTCTATGAATATAGAGATAATGTATGAATAGACCATTGTATGAATAAATAATATAACTGGTTCCCCTTTAAATAATAGATGGAATTGATATCTGAAAATATATAAGGAATCTTATATTGATATACAATCATTCATTGTAATCAGTTATACATCTATTGGTTATATTAGGATTATTGTTTATCATGAATGATGTGTGAGTTTTGCTTCAAAAGTGATTATGGAATTTGAAAATAATATGTATGGAAAGAGTTCTTATGAAAATACCAGGCAAGAAACATGGAGGAATTCATGGGTTCTAAAGCAGGACGTGATTGAAAGTGAAACAAATGCCTATAAATTTGCTAACTTGTGAATAAAATATACATCCGATGATGTGCATAAACTGCAGAAATAGTAATGTACCCGTGTTGAATAAAAATGAACATCAAAATACACATCATGTCCCATAGGAATCTACTTGCATTGATGTTAAACTGGGTCAGTTATGATAGAAATATTAGGATTTGTATGCACCATTCACTGAAGTTAGTTTTCAGTACTAAGAAACAAATATGTACTTCAGGTGGATGAATATTTCTGAGAATAACCATGTGAAAGTTGATTATAAATCCATATGCATGAATATGAATGAATTTATGGATTGTATAATAAGACACATATATTTCATATTTTGAAAAATCTGTAGAGTGTATATTTATACACACACACACACACACACACACACACACACAGAGACATTAAAAAGTAGCAATATATACACCAATCGAAATTCATCATGAAATATATATAATCCACAGATCCAAAAGTATTCATTTTTGTGAAAATGGATTTACGTATAATGTTGTTCAACTAGGAAGCTAACCCATAGGCTGAATATTCAATTCCAACAGCGTTTTGTAGGAGTGGTCTCTTATCACAATTTGTATCTGCCAAGTCAGCCACCTCACCAGAATGTACGTGTGGCACCAGGTAGGATTCTATATGTTCATATTAAAATACATGTGCTGAATAGGCTACAGAGAAAGGGAGACAGGTATTCACATATTTGTTAAGTTTAAAAACACATGGAAATCTATTTCAAGAAATACTTGAGTAGATTTTTAACTCCTACGCTATATCATGAAAAAGGCAACTCCAACTATACAACATGCCTCCTCTGAACTGCTTGTATTTCTATTTTGTTTGGTTTATTTTTCTCCATCATATTATGATTTGTAGTTGGAACCCTGGGCTTGTTCTGCCGGTCGGTCACAGGTCTGGCTACCTTGCAGGCACGTTCGGCCTCTCTGCTCTGCCCTTACTTTAATTGGGGTGACGTGTCTACCACGCCAGCGGGTCGCTGGGCCTGTTCCGGGCGTGGGCGACGACTCTGCTCTGCCACTACTCCAATTGGGGTGACGTGTCTACCATGCCGGCAGGCCGCCTGGCCTGTTCTGCCAGTCAGTCGCAGGTCTGCCTACCTTGCGGGCACGGGTAGCGGCTCTGCTCTGCCCCTACTCCAATTGGGGTGATGTGTCTACCATGCCGGCAGGCTGCTGGGCCTGTTCCGCAGGTCCGTTGCAGGTCTGACTACTTCGCGGGCTCGGGCTGTGGCTCTGCTCTGCCCCTACTCCAATTGGGGTCACGTGACAACCACGCCTGCGGGTCACTGGGCCTGTTCCGGGCACAGGCAGCGGCAATGCTCTGCCCCTACGAGAATTGTGGTGACGTGACTACCACGCTGGTGGGTCGCTGGGCCTCTTTCAGGCGCAGGCGGCAGCTCTGCTCTGCCCCTCTGGCTTGATGACAAAGTGAGAGAGACTTGGGTGTTTGTGAGTCACTTTCTTTACCAACAGACCAACTGTTTCTGTCGTCACTGGTATAGATGAAGTTATCTCCTCCACCGCTTTGTGATGACATCAGATCTCTGCCATGTTGGTATCCCATGCAAACGGCAGCATTTAGTTCCGTTTGCCAGGTGACCAAAGCAACGGGTGAGTCCTGACTGGCCCTCACAAGCCCCATCTCAATCCTGTTGCCACTGCCTATGAAGGATAGGTTGGTATTTACCTCCACAGTATTCAGCAGGACCCGGACCGAGAAGCAGTTTCTGCGGGTTCTTTAGCCCTGGGCCAGAGCAGTTCCAGGAGCCGGAATTTGGCCGCTCCGTGCTCGGTGTATGTTTTGATAGGAGCAGGCTCTAAGAAGAAATTTCTGTGCGTTCTTTAGCACTGAGCCTGAGTAATTTGTCTGCGAGATGCAGGTGAATGGCAGCCTGAAATTACCTGTTCTATAGCTGAATGAGATGCGATCAGTCGAAAACAGCGATAGTGATGTCAGCTCTCCAAGATGGTGGCCGCTGGCTTCCTCTGTGGTATGACCGGTGTGGAGAACCGAATTGGACTGCTTCCTTCCCCCGTCTCAAACCCAGAATTCAGCACTGACCACAGTGATTGCACATCTGGCAGGAGCCCACAGAATTTTCAGTGCTGTATCTTTGCGTTGCTATCTGGTCGTTTCCCGGTGCGCACAGCAGATTCTAGCCGCAGGGTGATTTGCTGAATAAGCAGCGTGACCCTCCCTGTGGACAAATCACTCAAGTTTGAGCGCCTGTAGCTGATTAGCCAGTGATGGAAATCCTTCCTCTAGGTTTTGGAGCACCTCAATTTTGCTGAAAATTCCTTACAAGATAGCTTTTAGCCTTTCTAACTCGTCATTCTCCACACAGTGATGTGGTACACGGGGATGATGAACTCCCATTGGGGCCATCATATAATCCCCTGAAGTTAGTTGTCAGTACTAGGAAAAAACAAATGTGTATTTCAGGTGGATGAATATTTCTGAGAATAATCTTGTGAAAAGATGATTATAAATCCACATACGTGAATATGAATGAATTTAGGGAGTGTAGAATAAGACACATATACTTCATATTTTGAAAAATCTGGAGAGTGAATACATATATATATATATATATATATATATATATATATATATATATATATATAAATACACACACAGAAAGACATTAAAAAGTAGCATTATGTATGCCAATCGAAATTCACCATGAAATATATATCATCCACAGATGCAAAAATATTCATTTTACTGAACATGGATTTATGTTGTTCAAATAGGAAGCTCACCCATAGTTTGAATTTTCAGTTCGAACAGCATTTAGGAGGAGTGATCTCGTCTAACAGTTTGCATCTGCCAAGTCAGCCAACTCACAAATATGTACGTGTGATACCAGGAAGGATTCTATATGTGCATATAAAAATACATGTGCTGAATAGGCTACAGAGAAAGGAAGACAGGAATTCACATATTTGTTAAATTTAAAAACACATAGAGAACTATTTCAATAAAAAATTGACTAGATTTATAACACCAAGCCTTCATCACGCAAAAGGCAAGTCCAACTATACACCATGCCTGCTCTGAACTGCATGTATTTCTATTCTGTTTGGGTTATTTTTCTCCATCATATTAGGATTAGTAGTCAGAGTCTAGTAGGGTATGGTTTAGTGTCAGGGATTCAGTATTACGAATAGAAAATAGGAAAATGAATTCAATGTGTATGCATATATGTGCTACACAAGAAACTTCCCACTCTCATCCAGAACAATGCCTTCACATTACCTTGTCCCAAAGTAAGACATAATTAGAGGAGAAGAATTAGAAAATCTGTGAATACATATCTGGAATGGAAAATGCTCAGGAGTTCAAAACCTTGGGGGTGGTAGAGGAGTTTCCAAAAGTAAGGGACAGGGTAAACCCTCCACAAACATGGAGTTCTGCTGGCCTAAAGACTTCTTGAGTAACTGCCTCTGAGGTTGGGCACTTGAAATATATGTTGTTGTCAGGAGCTTTAGTTTCCTTTGTAGTGAGACCATCAAAGCTGGATCTACATCTATGTGACCTGGAGGACATGTTTTCTTATTTTCCAATGAACATGGCACAGCAGAGATTAATTCTCTTTTTGTAGGTAAACTAAGGCCATTGGGGCTAAATGTCTCCCCGTGTGGACTGTGAAGCCCTTTGGTCATCCTCCACTTTTCATGGTCTTTCTTGCTGATACACTGGGAGTTTGGTATTTGTTTCATGAAATAGAAGGAGTTGAAATCGTCCCCGTGTTGGAGGGAATTCTGTTACGTTTGGTGGATCAGTGTCTACAGGAGAATGCACCAGTCAGGCTTCTATCCCACATAGCTTGCCCCCTTGTCCACAGCAACCTAATTCTCAACATTGCCCAGAATTGTCTCCATATAACAAGATGCCTTTTCATATAAAGGTCTGCTGGCTGCACCATGTCAGTCACAAGCCATTTGAAAGCCAATGGCAGATCCAGATGGCCACAACACAGATGTATTATCACACACCCGCACACCACTGCTCTTGGCCCACTACTCAGAAGGCTCCAACTTACTGGCATCTCTGTTCTACACCATTTTCTTGAAACCCAGTCAATCAAGGCACTGTCTGGTACACTCATGATCAGCAATAGAACATCGAAAGGTTTTCTAGTGCCCCCTGGTCATGGGAATGTCCAAAATTTCATGATATTTATCTAGCCATTTTCAAGGATGAAGTTGGAGCCACTGTGGGTTTTCCATTCATCCAGGAACCATAAAATTTTGAGAAAGCTCATTTGAAAGAAAGCTCTGGAGAACTCTCACAGGCAAGGATTCCCAAATAGGGGCCAAAAGGTCACATGAAGCCAGGCCCATTGAGGTCTACAATGTGAGATCCATGTGTGTTTTCTCTCTTAACTATGGCTGCCAACTATTTAGGAATAAAATCATATGATATCCTGGATGAGATTCCAAGTGTGATTTTGAAATCCATCATGGGCCTAGAACTCAGTTTACAAGGGTGACTCTCATGTGTGGCCTCCTAAAATCCCAACACAATTCATGGAAATACTAGTCTGAAGTCAGTTTCAGAACTCAGACTTATGGGGAATCACACCAGAGTCCAAGCCCAGTTGGAACAAGTCATCTTTTCCAACCACAACACAAATGACCACAATTAAAACCAAAACACTCCCACATGGCACTGAACTTCTTCCATATAGACATTCATCATATCCTTTGGCTGGAGTATTCCATGAGGGGCACAGCCCAAGACAGTGTCCAAAATGAGCTCCCATGCACCTCATTTGCCAAACTTCAGGGTGGCCTGGACATACTTCCTGTGAACCAGGAGTGGTCAAATAGGCCTGCTCTTAATACTGATCTGCTTCTCAAATTTGAGGCCTTCTGACTGTGGGGTTTAGATTCTTTATGTGAATTGGAGTCATGAGAAAACCCCAGCAGCTCTGCAGGGCTTTGAATAACACATTTGACCCATAGGATCCCTATTCTCACTTGATGGAGGTCAGGAACCTAACAGAGGAAAGCAAGAGACTTCATCCACAATGACCGATATTTTTACCATTTTGGTTTTAGATACACACGTGGGAACTTTCTTTAGATCCATCAGGTGCTGAGAATCTAAGCCATAGCCTGACAGAGGGTCAAGAGGCTTATTCAGACACATCCCTTTCCAAAGCAATTAAGCAAAGAACCACAGGTGATGCCCATTCATTTCCAATTGAAAATGGTTTTCTTCAGGTTTCACAAAGGGGTGGCCTGAGGCAAAGACCTTCCTAACATTCAGGGCAATAGAACAATAGGTAAGCAAAAGGTCCAAAGTAGGGTTTCTCCACTGAGACTTTCCTGGTCACACTGATATCTGCGTTTTCTGTGATGCTCGCCATTCCATTCTGCTATCCATTACATGGCCATGTCAAAGAGCTTGGAGGTGGTACATATATTGGACACAAAACCATAAGCCTATTCTGAATAGTGGCCAGAATGCGGGAAGAAAACCAAAACTTAGGAAGATAGTAGGGGTTGCTCATCTATAGGGCAAGCTGCAATCCATTCACAAATTGGGTAGGATGAATGCTGGGAAGCTTTCTACTAGATAGGACATATCCATTGTTGCATTCTCTTTCACATGTCTACAACCACGGACAGTGTTGGATACATTTACATAGAAACACTCGCCTTGTCAAATGACTTTCTAGAAACAGTCCACTCCAAACCAAACAAACCGCCTTTCCTACCTATTCTCAAAGCATGAGATAAAACCACAAACCCACACCCACACACACAAAGGCACCTCCTTCCCCAAGTAGGTCTCTGACGATCCAGAGTGTCTTCTGACTGGTGGGCCATTCTATGTTTCAATGAAATGGCCTGTCCTGTCTCAGATCTGGTCTCCTTGGCCATCTCTGTGAAGTTGTGAGGATCCAGTAGTGAACCACTTCCTGCTTTCTCAGGATAGGCCCCCTCTTCATAGCTCTCTTGGCATTTGGCCTTCCTCACATCTGTAGGTACCAAGAAAGATTGACTCTGTCCTTGGTAAATCAAAACAAGTGAGCCCACTGGGACTGGGACTTGGAATGGCTCCTGGTGCCTGGTTTCCTGGATTCCAAGTTCAGAGAACATCCTCACCAAAGAAGTGGGGTAGGTCACTTCTTTGTGGAACTGAATGAGGTCACTGCCTTGACAACCACTTTGTCTTAACAGTTGCTTCCAAGGGTCCCATGAGATGGAGGCTGCCCCTATTTCTCTGACACTTTCACAAGTTAGAATGGTATATCAAACATAGGCTCCTGGGAGCAGCTCTCCACACAGGCCTGGTTTTGACCATCCTCTCTACATTAAGAAGAGAGAGGCTGATTCAGACACATCCTTTCATCCTGACATCTTTGTTTGCCATGGAAGATAACTTTTGCTCTCTCAGGTCCTTCATAGCTGCCTACGTCTTCTCCAGGGATCATTTCTGCTTGGACATTTGAGATTTTCAGCAGGTGGTAGATACCCTACATTGCTGTATTGTAAGATAAACTCTGTCCCTGCTCATCTGTAAAATTAGATTGAGTGAACAGTGTATTGTTAGGGTAAATAACATGTTCCATTTGTGTTAGGAATCATTCTGTGGGATGAATAATGGTATTTGGAACCTGGTATATTTATAAGAGTATGTAGTCGAAATATAAATATGAAAACAGAAGTCTAGGTAAGATTTGAATCCCAGAAGGGCATTGGGCCCTTGATTTAAATACTTAGCTTTGAATTAAGTCCTGCACAGTTGTTTCAGATCAATTGGTATACAATGGCATAGGACCATGTACCTTGAATGATTGAATGTTGAAGAGAACATCCATTCAAAAAGGGATAGTAGGTAGGATTAGGAAGATAGTCATTAGGTTTAGAATCAAAAGTGAGTATAGGATTTGGACTAAAATTTCTTTAGCAATAGGGTTTCAGGTAGAGAATGAATGTAAATGTCAGCACATGTGAAGAGTCAGTCACAGTGATGAACTGGGGAAAATATGTAGGAAAGCAGATATCAATAGAGACATTAGGAAATCAGGCAAAGTATAAAGTGAGTGATAGGATTAGATATTTTCAACAGGGTTGAGGTTGAATATTTAATCTTCAGGAGAAACAAATATTTAGTCACCAATAGGATTGACATTTGAGAGCATTAGTCAACCTGGACATGGATGTTTTTAGAAATACATGCTCACTTTCCATTTAAACTTTGGTACAATTATGTGTACACGGTGTCTATGAATATAGAGATAATGAATGAATAGATCATAATGTGAATATATAATATAACTGGTTTCAACTTTCAATAATGGACTGAATTGATATCTGAAAATATACAGGAAATCTTATATTGATATACAATAATTCATTCCAACCAGTTATACTTCTAATGGTAATATTAGGGTAATGAGTTTTCATGAAGAGTGTGTGAGTTTTGCTTCAAAAGTGATTATGTAAATCGAAAATAATGTGTTTGGAAAGAAATCTCATTAAAAGCCCAGTCACGAAACCTGGAGGTCTACATGTGTTTTGAAGCAGGAATTGATTGAAAATGAAACAAATTCCTATAAATTTGTGAACTTGTGGATGAAATATATATCCTATGATGTGCAAAAACTGAATAAAATAGTAATGTACCAGTGTTGAATAAAAATAAACGTCAGAATACACATCATGTCCCATAGAAATCTACTTGCATTGAAGCTAAACTGGGTCAGTTACTGTAGAATTATTAGGATTTCTATGCACCATTCACTGAAGTTAATTTTCAGTACTAGAAAACAAATATGTATTTCAGGTGGATGAATCTTTCTGAGAATAATCTTGTGAAAAGTTGATTATTAATCCACATACATGAACATGAATGAATTTAGGGAGTGTATAATAAGACAAATATATTTCATATTTTTAATAATCTGTAGAGTATATATAAATATATATATATATATATATATATATATATATATATATATATATACACACACACACAAAACACACACAGACATTAAAAAGTAGCAATTTATATGCCAATTGAAATTCACTATGAAATATATATTATCCACAGATCCAAAAATATTCATTTTACTGAACATGGATTTATGTATAATGTTTTGCAACTAGGAAGGTAACCCATATGTTGACTTTTCAGTTCCAAAATCGTTTAGGAGGAGGGATCTCTTCTCACAATTTTTATCTGCCAATTCAGCCAAACTCACAAGAATGTACGTGTGATACCATGTAGGATTCTATATGTGCATATAAAAATACATGTTCTGAATAGGCTACAGAGAAATGGAGACAGGAATTCACATATTTGTTAACTTTAAAAACACATTGAGAGGGTGAGGGGCAGAGCCACCGCCCATGCCTCCAAGGCAGATGGACCTCTGACCCACTAATAGAACAGGCCCAGCACCCGCAGAGTGGCAGAGCCACCGCCCACACCTGTAAGGTCGGCGGACCTGCTACTGACCTTCAGAACAAGCCCAGTGGCCTGCCGGGTTGGTAGGCACATTGCCCCTATTGTAGGAGGGGCAGACCCTCAACTGCACCTGCAAGGGAGACTTTGCAAGGATACAAGAGCAATATAAATATATGGGGGAATTTTCAATAACACAACAGTTTCAACAAGCAGAAAGAAATGCGAACAGTATGAAAAGACAAGGAAAGACAGGACCACAAGCAATGCAGCTCAACTCAAGGTTAGAAGAGGTTATATCTGCAGCATATGGAATGTCTTGAGTGGTCAACAGGTCACATGAAGCCAGGCCCATTGGGGTACACAGTATGAGGTCCATGTGTGTTTTGACTGTCAACTATGGCTGCCAAGTCTTTCAGAATAAAATCATGTGATATCCTGGCTGGATTCCCAGCACTCTGGGGAAAGCCACCCTGGGGCTAGCTCTCAGTTTCCAAGGGCGACTCTCAGGCATGGCCTCCTAAAATCCTAACAAAATTCATGGCAATACTTCTCTGAGATCAGAATCAGAAATCAGTTTCAAAGGGGAATCACACCAGAGTTCAAGCCCAGGTGGACCCAGTCATCTCTTCCAACCACCACCCAAATGAACACAATTAAATCCAAAACACTCCCACATGTCACTCATCTTCTTCCATATACACACTCATCATTACCTCTGGCTGGAGGTGTCCATGAGGGGCCCAGCCCAAGACAGTGTGCAAAATAACCTCCCTTGCCCCTCATTGGCCTAAAGTCAGGGTGGCCTGGACACTCTTCCTGTGAACCAGGATGGATCAAATAGGCCTGCATTTAATACTGCTCCACTTCTCCAATTTGAGGCCTTCTGACTGGGGTTTAGAGTCTTTATGTGAATTGGCATCATGACAATATCCAAGCACCTATGGGCCAGGCTCTGCAGGGATTAGAAGAACTCATTTGATGCAAAGGATCCCTATTCTCACTTGATAGAAGTCAAGAACCTTACAGAGGAAGGTGAGAGACTTCATCAACAATAACTGCTCTTTTGGCCATTATGGTTTAGGATGCACACATGGGATCTTTCTTTAGATCAATCAGGTGGTGGGAATATAAGCCAAAGCCTCACACAGGGCCAAGAGGCTGATTCAGACCCATCCCTTACCAAAGCAATTAAGCAAAGACCACAGGTGATGCCCATTCATTTCCATTTGAAAACTGTTTTCTTCAGGCTTCACAAAGTTTGGCCTGAGGCAAAGACCTAGCTGACTTTCAGGACAACAGCAGGCCCAAAGCTGGGTTTCTCAATTGAGACTTTACTGGTCACACTGATATCTGAGTTTTCTGAGATACTCCCAATTAAATTCAGCTATCCAGTACATGGCCATGTCACAGAGCTTGAAGGTGGTACATATCTTGGACACAAAACCATGAGCCTATTCTGGAGAGTGGCCAGAATTCATGAAGAAAACAGGAACTTAAGAAGATAGCAGGTTTGGCCCAACCATAAGGCAAGCCACAGTCCATTATCAACTGGGCATGATGAATGCTGGGAAGCTTTCTACTAGACAGGAGACATCCATTGATGCATTCTCTTTTCTAATGTCTACAACTACGGACACAGTGAGATACACAGACATAGAAACACTCGTCTTGTCAAACGACTTACTAGACACAGTCCACTCCAAACCAAACAAACTGCCTTACCTACCTATTCTCAGAACATGAGGCAAAACCTCAAACTCACACCCACACCCACAAAGGCACCTCCTTACCCCAAGTAGAACTGTAACTATCCGGAGAGGTCTCTGACTGGTGGGCCATACTATGTTCCCACAAAATTGCCTGTCCTGTCTCAGATCTGGTCTCCTTAGACAATTTGATGAAGTTGTCATTAGCCAGCAGTGAGACACTACCTGATTTCTCAAGAAAGGCCCCTCTTGAGTGCTCTCCTGGCATGTAGTCATCCTGACATCAGTAGGTACCAAGAAAGACTGACTCTGTCTGTGGTAAATCCAAACAAGTGAGCCCACTTGGACTGGGACTGCGTCTGGCTCTGGGTGCCTGGTTTCTTGGATTCAAAGTTCAGAGAGTTCCATCACCAAGGAAATGAGGTAGGACACTTCCTTCAGGAACTGAATGAGGTCACTGCCTTGGCAACAACTTGGTTCTAACTGTTGCTTCCAAGGGTCCCATGAACTGGAGGCTCCCCCTACTACCTGTGACACTTTCACAAGTTAGAATGGTATATCAACCATAAGCACCCGGGAACAGCTCTCCACACAGGCCTGGTTTTGTCCATCTTGTCTACATTAAGAAGAGAGAGGCTGATTCAGACGCATCCCTTCTTCCTGACCAGGTTGTTTACCATGGAAGTTGACTTTTGCTCTCTCAGGTCCTTCATAGCGGCCTACATCTTTTCCAAGGATCATATCTGCATGGACATTTGTGGTTCTCAGGAGGTGATAGATCCCCCACATTCCTGTATTCTAATACCAACTCTGTGCCTGCTCCTCTGTAAAGTTAGATTAAGGAAACAGTTTATGGTTAGGGTAAATAAGAGGTTTGATTTTGGTTAAGAAACAATCTGTGGGATGAATAATGATATGAGAACTTGTGATATTTATAAGAATATAGAAGGGAAATATATGTATGAAAAGAGAAATCTAGGTAAGATTTGAAGCCCAGAAGGGCATTCGGCCCTTGATTGGGATACTTAGCTTTGATTTACGTTCTGTACAGATATCTCAGATAAATCGATATACAATGACATAGGACATTGTACCTTGGATGATTGAATGTAGAAGAGAACATCCAGTAAAAAAGGGATAGTCAGTAGGATTAGGAAGAGTGTCAGTAGGTTTAGGAAGAAGAATGAGTATAGAATTTGGAACAAAAGTTCTTTAGTCATAGGATTTCGCTAAGAGATTGAATGCAAGTATCAGCACATGTGAAGAGTCTGTCACAATGATGAACTGGGAAAAATATGTAGGAAAGCAGATATCAATAGAGACCTTATGAAATCAGGCAAAGTATAAAGTGAGTGATAGGATTAGACATTTTCAACAGGGTTGAGTTTGAATATATAATCTTAAAAAGAAACAAATATGTGGTCACAAATAGGATTGAAATTTGAGAGCATTAGACAACCTGGACATGGATGTTTTTATTAAACCATGTTCACTTTCCATTTAGGGTTTTGTACAATCAAAAGTGTGTAGTTTGCATTTTGTGTCCAGAATATTACTGTAATAGAATGTATATGTAGATCAGGTGATATAAGTATATCTTCCAGCATTTCTGAGAGCAATATTTTGAAGATGTATAAATTATTATTGGTGGTACAAAGAGGTGTACCCTCTGTCTATAAATATTGAGATAATGCATGAATAGTCAATTCTGTGAATAAATAATATAACTAGTTCCACTTTTAATAATGGATTGAATTGATATCTGAAAATATCTTAAAAATCTTATAATGATATACAATCATTCATTCCAACCACTTATACTTCTAATGTAATGTTAGGGTTATGGTTTATCATGAAGGGTGTGTGAGTTTTGCTTCAAAAGTGATTATGGAATTCGAAAATAATGTGTTTAGAAAGAAGTCTCATGAAAAAACCAGTCAAGAAACATGGAGGAATACATTTGTTCTGAATCAGGAAGTGATGGAAAGTGAAACAAATGCCTATAAATTTGCGAACTTGTGGATGAAATATATATCCTAAGATGTGCATAAAGTGAAGAAATAATAATGTACCAGTGTTGAATAAAAATGAATGCCAAAATACACTTCACGTCCCATTGGAATCTACTTGCATTGATGTTCAACTGAGAAAGTTACTGTAGAAATATTAGGATTTGTAAGCACCAGTCTCTGAAGATAGTTTTCAGTACTAAGAAACAAATATGCAGTTCATGTGGATGAATATTTCTGAGAATAATCTTGTGAAAGTTTATTATAAATCCACATAGGGGAATATAATGAATTTTAGGAGTGAACAATAAGACACATATATTTCATATTTTGAAAAATCTGGAGACTGTATATATATATATATATATATATATATATATATATATATATATATATATATATACAAACACACACAGAGACATTATAAAGCAGCAATATTATGCCAATCGAAATTCACCATGAAATATATATCATCCACTGATGCAAAAATATTCATTTTACTGAATATGGATTTATGTATAATGTTGTTCAACTAGGAAGCTCACCCATAGGTTGAATTTAAAGTTCCAAAAGCGTTTAGGAGGAGTGATCTCTTCTCACAATTTGTATCTGCCAAGTAAGCCACCTCACATGAATGTAAGTGTGGTACCAGGTATGATTCTATATGTGCATATAAAAATACATTTGCTGAATAGGCTACAAAGAAAATGAGACAGGAATTCATATATGTGTTAACTTTAAAAACACACGGAGAACTATTTCAACAAAAAAATTGACTAGATTTATAACTCCTACCCTATATAATGCAAAAGGCAATCCAACTATACACCATGCCTCCTCTGAACTGCTTGTATTTAATTCTGTTTGGGTTATTTTTCTCCATCATATTAGGATTAGTAGTCAGAGTCTAGTAGGCTATCGGTTAGTGTCAGGGATTCAGTATTTCGAATGGAAAATTGGTAAATGAATCAAATGTGTATGTAAATATGTGCTACACAAAAAACCTTTCCACGCTCCTTGAGAACATTACCTTCGCCTCAAGTAAGACACACTTAGAGGAGAAGAGTGAGAAAATCTGTGAATACATATCTGGAATGGAATATGCTCAGGAGTACACTTTAGAAGAGGTAGAGGAGTTTCCAAAAGTAAGGGACAGGGTAAATACTCCACAAACATGGAGCTCTTTGGCCTAAAGACTTCTTGAGAAACTGCCTCTGTGATTGAGCACTTGAAATATATGTAGTTGTCAGGATCTTTAGCTTCCTTTGTAGTTACATCATCAAAGCTGGGTCTGCATCTACGTGACCTGGACGACATGGTTTATTATTTTCCAATGAACATGAGGCAGCAGTGCTGAATTTTCTCTTTGTAGGTAAACTGTGGCCACTGGGGGCTAATTTTCTCCCCGTGTGGACTGTGAAGCCATATGGTCGTCCACCACTTTTCATGGTGTTTTTTGCTGCTGCACTGGAGTTTTGTATTTGCTTCATGAAATAAAAGGAGTTCAACTGGGATACAGTGCTGGAGGGAGTTCTGTCACGTGTAGTGGGTCAGGGACTGCAGGAGAATGCACCAAGCAGGCTTCTATCCCACATAGCTTGCCCCCTTGACCATAGCAACCTGATTCTGAACATTGCCCTGAAACATCTCCATATAACAAGATGCCTTTACATATAAGGGTCTGCTGACTGCACCATGTCAGTAACATGCCTTTTGGAAGCCAATGGCAGATCCACATGGGCCCACCACAGACGTTTTATCACACACCTGCCCACCATTGCTCTAGACCCACTACTCAGGCTCCAACTTACTGGCATCTCTTTTCTACACCATTTTCATGAAACACAGTCAATCAAGGCACTGTCTGGCATACTCATGATCAGCAACAGGACAACCAAAGGTTCTCCATTGCTACCTGGTCATGAGAATTTCAAACATTTCATGGTATTTATCTAGCTAGTTTTCAAGTATGAAGTTGGAGTCATTGTGGGCTTCAGTTCATTCAGAAACCATTAAATGATTAGGAGGCTCATTTCAATAAACGCTCTGGAGAACTCTCACAGGTAAGTCTCCCCAAAGAGTGGCCAAAAGGTCACATGAAGCCAGGCCCATTGAGGTCTACAATGTGAGGTCCATGTGTGTTTAGACTCTCAACTATTTCTGCCAAGTTTTTCAGAATAAAATCATGTGATATGCTGGCAGATATTCCCAGTGCTCTGTGGAAAGCCAACCTGGGCATAGATCTCAGATTTCAAGGGCGACTCTCATGTGTGGCCTCCTAATATCCCAACACAATTCATGGCCATGATTCTCTGAGGTCAGTTCCAGAACGCACTCTCTAAGGGGAATCACACCAGAGTTTAAGCCCAGGTGGACCCAGTCATCTCTTCCAACTGCCACAAAAATGACCACAATTAAAACTAAAGCACTCCCACATGACCCTCATCTTCTTGCATATATACACTCATCATCACCTCTGGCTGGAGGTTTCCTTGAGTGGTGCAGCTCAAGACAGTGTCCAAAATAAGCTCCCTTGCCCCTCATTTGCCTAATGTCAGGGTGGCCTGGACACCCTTCCTGTGAACCAGGAGTGATCAAATAGGCCTGCCATTAATACTGCTCTGCTTCTACAATTTGGGGCCTACTGACTGTCGGGTATATATTCTTAATGTGATTTGGAGTCATGATAAAACTCAAGCACCTCTGCATGGCTTTGAATATCTTATTTGACCCAAAGGATCCCTATTCTCACTTGATGGAAGTCAGGAACCTTACAAAGGAAGGCGAGAGACTTCATCCAAAATGAGTGCTCTTTTGGCAATTTTAATTTTAGATGCACACATGGGAACTTTTCTAGATCCATCAGGTGCTGAGAATCTAAGCCACATCCTCAAACAGGGCCAGAGGCTGATTGAGACACATCTGTTTCCAATGCAATTAAGCAATTAGCAACAGGTGATGGCCATTCAATTCCATTTGAAAACTGTTTTCTTCAGGCATCACAAATGGGTGGCCTGAGGCCAAGACATTCCTGACATTTGGGCAACAGAATAATAGGTAAGAAAAAGGCCAAAAGCAGGGTTTCTCCACTGAGATTTTACTTGTCACACTGATATCTGTGTTTTGTGAGATGTTCGCCATTCCCTTCAGCTATGCAGTACATGGCCATGTCACAGATGTTGGATGTGGTACATATCATAGACATAAAACCATAAGCCTATTCTGGAGAGTGGCCAGAATTCAGGAAGAAAACAGGAACTTAGGAAGATAGCAGGTGTTACCATTCAATAAGGCAACCCACAGTCCATTCATAAATTAGGCAGGATGAATGATGGGAAGCTTTCTACTAGACAGGACACATCCAATGATGCATTCTCTTTTTTAAAGTCTAAAACAATGGAAACAGTGGGAAACACAGACTTAGAAACACTCGCCTTGTCAAACGACTTACTAGAAACAGTTTACTCCAAACCAAACAAACCGCCTTTCCTACCTATTCTCAGAACTTCAGACAAAACCACAAAAACACACCCAAACCCACAAAGGCACCTCCTTCCCCCAAGTAGGTCTGTGACTTTCCGGACTGTCCTCTGACTGGTGGGCCATATTATGTTCCCACATCATGGCCTGTCCTGTCTCAGATCTGGTCTCCTTGGCCAACTCTGTGAAGTTGTCAGGAGCCAGCGGTGAGCCACTACCTACTTTCTCAGGAATGGCCTCTCTTCAGAGCTTTCCTGGCATTTGGCCATCCTCACATCAGTAGGTAATAAGAAAAACAGATTCTGTCCTTGGTAAATCCAAACAAGGGAGACCACTGGGTTGGGAGTGGGACTGCCTTTGTGTGCCTGGCTTCCTAAATCCCAAGTTCAGAGAGTTCCATTACCAAGGAAGTGAGGTAGGTCACTTCCTTCAGGAACTGAATGAGGTCACTGCCTTTTCAATGACTTTGTCCTAAGAGTTGCTTCAAAGGGTATCATTAGATGGAGGCTGCCTCTACTTCCTGTGACACTTTCACAAGTTAGAATGGTATATCAACATTAGGAACCCAGGAACAGCTCTCCACAAATGTCTGGTTTGGTCCATCTTCTCTACAATAAGAAGAGAGAGGCTGATTCAGACACAACCCTTGATCCTGACAGGGTTGTTTGCTATTGAAGATGACTTTTGCTCTTTCAGGTCCTTCATAGCTGCCTACATCTTCTCCAGATATAATTTCTGAACGGATCTTTGAGGTTCTCAGCAGGTGGAAGATCCCCTACTTTCCTGTATTATAAGACCAACTCTGTCCCTGTGCTTCAGTAAAGTTAGATTGAGGGAACAGTGTAGGGTTAGAGTTAATAACATGATAGATTTGGGTTAGGAATCATTCTGCTGGATGAATAATGGTATTGGGAACCTGCGATATTTATAAGAATATAGAGGTGAAATATATGTATGAAAACAGAAATCTATTTAAGATTTGAAGCCCAGAAGGGCATTGGGCCATTGATTGTGATACTTAGCATTGAATTATGTTCCTCATAGATGTCTCAGATAAATCGATATACAATGGCATAGGACCTTGTACCTTGGTTGATTGAATGTAGAAGATAACATCCAGTCAAAAACGATAGTCTACAGGATTAGGATGATAGTCGGTAGGATTAGGAAGAAGAGTGAGTTTAGGATTTGGACCAAAAGTTCTTTAGCAATAGGGTTTCGGGAAGAGAATGAAGGTAAATGTCAACACATGTGAAGAGTCAGTCGAATTATGACCTGGGAAAAATATATAGGAAAGCAGATATCAATAGCGACATTACGAAATCAGGCAAAGTATAAAGTGAGTGATAGGATTATTCATTTTCAACCGGGTTGAGTTTCAATATATAATCTTAGGAAGAAACAAATATGTAGTCACCAATAGCATTGACATTTGAGAGCATTAGGCAACCTGGAAATGGATGTTTTTATCAATCCATATTCACTTTCCATTTAGGCTTTGGTACAATCATAAGTGTGACCTTTGCACATTTTGTCCAGAATATTACTGTGATAAAATATATATGTAGATCAGGTGACATGAGTATTTCTTCCAACACTTCTGGGAGCAATATTTTGAAGATGAATAAATTAGTGGGAGTACAAATAGGTGGACCATGTGTATATGAATGTAGAGATAATGCATGAATAGAACATACTGTGAATAAATAATATAACTGGTTCCAACTTTAAATAACGGTTTGAATTGATATCTGAAAATAAACAGGAAATCTTATATTGATATACAAACATTCATTCCAACCAGATATTCATCTAATGGTAATATTTGAGTTATGGTTTATCATGAAGAGTGTGTGTGTTTTGCTTCAATACCGATTATGGAAATCAAAATAAGGTGTTTGAAACAAAATCTCATGAAAAGACCAGTCAAGAATCATGAAGGAATACATGTGTTCTGAATCAGGAAGTGATTGAAAGTGAAACAAATGCCTATAAATTTGTGAACTTGTGGATGAAATATATATCCTCTCATGTGCAATCCTGAAGAAATAGTAATGCACCAGTGTTGAATAAAAATGAACGTCAAAAGACACATCATGTCCCATAGGAATCTACTTGCATTGATGTTAATCTGGGTCAGGTACTGTAGCATTATTAGGATTTGTATGCACCATTCACTGAAGTTAGTTTTCAGTACTAGGAAGATAATATAAATTTCAGGTGGATGAATATTTCTGAGAATAATCTAGTGAAAAGTTGATTATAAATCCACATAAATGAATATGAATGAATTTAGGGAGTGTATATAAGACACATATATAAAATATTTTGAGAAATCTGGAGAATATATATATATATATATATATATATATATATATATATATATATATATATACAAAACGCAAACACAGGCATTGAAAAGTAGCAATATATGTGCCAAACGAAATTCATCATGAAATATATATCGTCCACAGATGCAAAAATATTTATTTTAGTCAACATGGATATGAATAATACTGTATTACTAGGAAGTTAAAACATTGGTTGAATTTTCAGTTCCAACAGCGCTTAGGAGGAGTTTTCTCTTCTCACAATTTGTATCTGCCAAGTCAGCCATCTCACAATAGTATACGTGTGATGCCAGGTAGGATTCTATATGTGCATATAAAAATGCATGTGCTGAATAGGCTACAGAGAAAGGGAGACAGGAATTCACATATTTGTTAACTTTAAAAACACATGGAGATCTATTTCAATTAAAAATTAAGTACATTTATAACACCTACCCTTTATCATGCAAAAGGCAAGTTCAACTATACACCATGCCCCCTCTGAACTGCTTGTATTTCTATTCAGCTTGGTTTATTTTTCTCCATCATATTAGGATTAGTAGTCAGAATCTAGTAGGTTTTGGGTTAGTATCAGGAATTCAGTATTTCTAATGAAAAATTAAAAAAAATGTATCCAATGTTTATGGAAATATGTTCCACACAAAAATCTTCCCACTCTCATTCAGAGCCATGCATTGACATTACCTTCACCCCAAGAAAGACACAATTAGAGGAGAAGAGATAGAAAATCTGTGAATACATATCTGGAATGGAATATGCTCAGGAGTTCAAAACCTTGGAGTTGGTAGATGAGTTTCCAAAAGTAAGGGACAGTGTAAACACTCCACAAACATGGAGCTCTGCTGGCCTAAAGACTTCTGCAGAAAATGCCTCTGAGGTTGGGCACTTGAAATATACGTTGTTTTCAGGAGCTTTAGTTTCCTTTGTAGTGAGACCATCAAAGCTAGATCTGCATCTACGTGACCTGGAGGACATGGTTTCTTATTTACCAATGAACATGAGGCAGCAGTGTTGAATTCTCTCTTCGTTGGTAAACTGTGGCAGCTGGGGCCTAAGTGTCTCCCCATTTGGACTGTGAAGCCTCTTGGTCATCCTATACTTTTCGTGGTGTTTCTTGTTGTTGCACTAGGAGTTTGGTATTTGCTCCATGAAATAAATGGAGTTGAACTGGAACAAAGTGCTGGAGGGAGTTCTGTCACGTGTTGTGGGTCAGGGTCTGCAGGAGAATGCACTAACCAGGCTTATATCCCACAATGCTTTGCCCCTTGACCATAGCAAACTTATTCTGAACATTGCCCTGAAACCTCTCCATATAACAAGATGCCTTTTCATACAAGCGTCTGCTACCTGCACCATGTCACTCACAAGCAATTTGGTAGGCAATGGCAGATTCACATAGCCACAACACAGATGTTTTATCACACACCTGCACACCACTACTCTAGGGCCACTACTCAGCAGGCTCCAACTTACTGGCATCTCTGTGCTACATAATTTTCACCAAACCCAGTCAATCAAGACACTGTCTGGTATGCTCATGATCAGCAACAGGACATCCAAAGTTTCTCCAGTGCCAACTGGTCATGGGAATTTAAAAAATTTATGATATTTATGTATCCACTTTTCAAGGTTGAAGTTGGAGGCACTGTGGGTTTCAATTCATTCAGGAAACATGAAATGCTGAGTAAGCTCATTTCAATGAAAGATCTGAAGAACTCTCACAGGCAAGGCTTCCCAAAGAGTGGCCAAAAGGTCACAAGAAGCCAGGCCTATTGAGTTCTACAATGTGAGGTGTATGTGTGTTTTGACTCTAAACTATGGCTGCCAAGTCTTTCAGAATAAAATCATGTGATATGCTGGCTGAGATTTCCAGTGCTCTGTGGAAAGCCATCCTGGGCCTATATCTCAGTTTCCAAGGGCGACTCTCATGCGTGGTCTCCTAAAATTGCAACAAAATTCATGGCAGTACTTCTCTGAGGTCAGTTCCAGAACTCAGTCTCTAAGGGGAATCACACCAGAGTTCAAGCCTATGTTGACCCACACATCTCTTCCAACACCCACACAAATGACCACATTTAAAACCAAAACACTCCAACATGACCCTCATCTTATTCCATCTAGACACTCATTTTTATCTCTGGCTGGAGTTTTCCATGAAGGACGCAGGCCAAGACAGTGTCCAAAATAAGCTCCCTTGCCCCTCATTTGCCTAAAGTCAGGGTGCCCTGGACATCCTTCTTGTAATCCAGGAGTGAACAAAAGACCTGCTGTTAATACTGCTCTGCTTCTCCAAATTGAGGACTACTGACTCTGGGGTTTAGGTTTTTTATGTGAATTGGAGTCATGAGAAAACCCAAGCACCTATGGGCTAGCCTCTGCAGGGATTTGAAGAACTAATTTGAAACAAAGGATCCCTATTCTCACTTGATGGAGGTCAGGAGCCTTACAGAGGAAGGCGAAAGACTTCATCCACAATGACTACTCTTTTGCCCATTTTGGTTTTGGATGCACACATGGGATCTTTCTTTAGATATATCAGGTGCTGAGAATATAAGCCACAGCCTCACACAGCGCCAAGAGGCTGATTCAGACACATCCCTTTCCAATGCAATTAAGCAAAGAGCCACAGGTAAGGCCCATTAATTTCTATTTAAAAAATGTTTTCTTCAGGCTTCACAAAGCTGTGGTCTGAGGCAAAGACTTTGCTGACATACATGGGAAGAGAACAAAAGGTAAGCAAAAGGCCCAAAGCAGGGTTTCTCCACTGAAACTTACTGGTCACACTGATATCTGAGTTTTCTGAGATGCTCGCCATTCCTTCAGCTATCCAGTACATGGCCATGTCACAGAGCTTGGACGTAGTACATATCTTGGACACACAACCATGAGCCTATTCTGGAGAGTGGCCAGTATTCAGGAAGAAAACAGCAACTTAGGAATATAGCAGGTGTTGCCCATTGATAAGGCAAGCTGCATTGCATTCATAAATTGGGCAGGATGAATGCTGGAACGCTTTCTACTAGACAGGACACATCCATTGATGCATTCTCTTTTCTAATGTCTACAACCACGGACACATTGGGATACACAGAAATAGAAACAGTCACCTTGTCAAATCACTTATTAGAAACAGTTCACTCCAAACCACACAAACCACCTTTCCTACCTATTCTCAGAACATGAGACAAAACCACAAACACACACCCACACCCACAAAGGCACCTCTTTTCCCCAAGTAGGTTTCTGACTATCCGGTGTGTCCTCTGACTGGTGGGCCATACAATGTTTTCCCAAAATGGCCTGTCCTTTCTCAGATCTGGTCTCCTTGGTGAACTCCATGAAGTTGTCAGGAGCCAACAGTGAGCCAATACATGCTTTCTCAGGAAAGGCCACTCTTCAGAGCTTTCCTGGCATTTGGCCATGCACACATCAGTAGGTAATAAGAAAGACTGACTCTGTCCTTGGTAAATCCAAAGAAGTGAGAACACAGGGACAGGGACTGGGACTGGATTTGGGTGCCTGGCTTCCTGAATCCCAAGTTCAGAGATTTTCATCACCAAGGATGTGAGGTGAGGTCACTTCCATCAGGAACTGAATGAGGTCACTGCCTTGGCAACCATGTTGTCCTAACAGTTGCTTCCAAGGGTACCATGAAATGGAGGCTACCCCTACTTCCTGTGACACTTTCACAAGTTAGAATGGTATATCAACCATAGGCAACTGGAAACAGCTCTCCACACAGGCCTGGTTTGGTCCTTCTTCTCTACATTAAGAAGAGAGTGGCTGATTCAGACACATCCCTTGATCCTGACCAGGTTGTTTGCAATGGAAGATGACTTTTGCTCTCTCAGTTCCTTCATAGTTACCCAGTTAGCCACTACTTCTTCAGGGATCATTTTTGCATGGACCTTTGAGTTTCTCGGCAGTTAGAACATCCCCTACATTCCTGTATTGTAAGACCAACTCTGTCTCTGCTCTTCTCTAAATTTAGATTGTGGGAACAGTGTATGGTTACGGTTAATAACAGGTTTGATTTGGATTAGGAATCATTCTGCTGGATGTATAATGGTATTGGGAACCTGCAATATTTACAAGAATATATAGGTAAAATATAAGTATGAAAACAGAAATCGAGGTAAGATTTGAAGCCCAGAAGGGCATTGGGCCCTTGATTGTGATACTTAGCTTTGTTTTATTTTCTGCACTGATGTCTCAGATAAATCGATATACAATTGGATGATTGATTGTCAAAAAGAACTTTCAGTTAAAAAGGGATAGTCAGTAGGATTAGAAAGATAGTCGGTAGGTTTAGAAAGGAGAGTGAGTATAGTATTTGGACCAAAAGTTATTTAGCTATAGGGTTTTTTGTATAGAGTGAATGTAAATGTCCACACATGTGAAGAGTCAGTCACAATGATGAACTGTTGAAAATATGTAGGAAATATATCAGATATCAATAGAGACATTAGGAAATCTGGTAAAGTATATTCAGTAGTGAGTGTTTAACAAAATAGGTACTTGTCACTCCCTGTTATCCTGTATGCTTAATAAAACACTGTTGAAATCTTGAGAACTGTTTCCTAATCTTGTTTCCCGAATGTGCTGACCCCAACTGCCAAACTGCAGAATGTACTCCCTCGCTCGTTTGCACGCAAACATCTCACTCACCCGGACCCATCAATAAACTTCCCTCCCTGCCCTCTCCAATTAAAATATATAAGCTCTGCTTAAGCTGTTCTCAGGGCTCTCTGCTCTATTCAAGTGAGCTCTGAGCCCCAGCATGCTGGACCCCCAATAAACCCTTTGCTTTTGCATGAGACAGTCTCTTGGTGGTCTCTTCCCGTGACGCTCAACCGACCTTTACATATGGATGTTCCACCGAGATCCGGCAGCGGCGGACGAGAGACCCCAACAGGCTTCTCTTGGGGTATGTAAGGTGCCTCTTTCTGGTTTCAGGTTTCAGGTTACGGCTTTGCAAAATGGCTGTCAATGAAGAGTGTGAGCTCTCTCCGATGGTGGCTGACAGACATGTCACAGAGCCACAGGCCACGTACCTGGGGGACGCCGCTGAGGATTCTGGAATCGAGGAACAATAGTCTCTTCGAATCAGTGATATTTAGTTTCAGATTCGGTATTGCCAGCCCATCGGGTTTTGCCGGCTACTCAGTCCTGGTCTCAGTGTTGGACGTCCATTGCGTGTCTTTATTTTCTTGTCTTGTCTGTGTCGTGTGTCGTTGCTTTTACTGTTTGTGTATCTTTCATTATGGGACAGAGCACTTCAATGCCTCTGTCCCTGACCCTTGATCACTGGACCAAAGTACACTTAAGGGCTCAGAGTCTTTCTTTTTCAGTAAAACCCAGGACCTAGCAGACTCTCTGTGACTCAGAATGGCCCACCTATAGATTCGGATGGCCCCTAGAAGGATCTTTCTACTTCCCACTAATTTAAAAAGTAAGAGATATTGTCTTTCAGCCAGGGAAACATAGCCATCCAGATCAACAGCCATATATCTTTACTTGGAATGACCTCTGCAAATCTCCTCCTCCATGAGTGAGGCCTTTCCTTGCCCCTGCCCCTGCTCCTACTCCTTCCCCCATGATCTCTCAAACCCTCTGCTCCTCCTCCTCCTCCACCCTGTGTTCTCCCTGAGTCAAAGATTTGACTCTACTGGACTCTCCTCCCCCTCCTTATCTCCTGCCCACATCCCCCAACTCCCAACACCCTCTAAGTGATTCCTCTGCTGCTGACTCAGCCTCTCCACCATTGGAGGAAGCTAAGCCAGCCCAGCGCCCGCCAGATAACTCCCCCGCTGCACACACAGCCCCTCCTCCGCTGGAGGAAACTGGTCCAGCTAAAGGAACTTGCCGGCGGTGAATATTTGAAAATGCTGGAACTCCCGTGATGCTCCCCCTCTATCCCTACGGGCCAGTGACTGTCGACGTCCTTGGGGGAAAAATGCAAGACTATCAATATTGGCCTTTCTCCTCTTCAGACCTATATAACTGGAAAAATAACAATCTCCCTTTTACCGAGGACCCCACCCCGCTATCAGGTGTGGTTGAGTCATTGATGTTTTCACACCAGCCTAATTGGGATGACTGCCAACAACACCTAGGGACTCTCTTCATGACAGAGGAACAAAAGAGAATCCTCCTGGAAGCTAGAAAAAAATATTCTCGGACCAGATGGGTGACCGACACAACTTCCCAAAATATTCAACACGGCTTTCCCTTGAACCAACCCAACTGGGCCCCCAACACCTTTGAAGGTAGGGAGCATTTGTCCACTTATCACCGGGTTCTAATTGCGGGTATTTTAGTGGCCGCTAGGTGACCAACAAATTTGGCCAAGGTAAGAGAGATTATTCAAGGGCCTGATGATTCCCCCTCTATGTGTCTAGAGAGAATTATGGAGGCATATAGGAGATATACTCCTTTCAATCCTCAGGCAGAGGATCAAAATGCATACGCATGATGGCCTTTATTGGGCAAGCTGCCCTGGATATTAAAAGAAAGTTACAATGCTTAGATGGATTACAAGATATGACTTTGAGAGATTTAGTCTGAGAAGCCAAGAAGGTATACTATAAGGTAGAAACTGAGGAAGAGTAGGGAGCAAAGGGAGGATAAAAGAAAAAGACAGACTAAGGCATTGACTAAGGTCTTGGTCTCAAAAACAAATAGGCCAGAAATAATAAACATGGAGACAGGAAGGAATACCTGGGCCCACACTACAGGTCACCCCTGGCCTCAGATCCATGTGCCTACTGTAAAGAAAATGGACTCTGGGTCAAAGAGGGCCCTAGAAAGAGACAGCCATGCCAGCCAGCCATTCTGACTCTGGAGGATGACTAAGAACGTCGGGGTTCAGATCTCCTCACAGAGGTCAGGGTAACTTTTGAAGTAGAGGGTACCCCAGTAAACTATGAAGTAGATACAGGGGCAATATACTCAGCCCTTAAGGCCCCATTGGGCTCTCTTTCAAATAAAAGGTCTCTAATTCAAGGGGCTAATTACAGTAAATATCGAGCTTGGACAACTAAGAGGACCATGGACCAGGGGGAAAAAATATCCATCACTCCTTTTTAGTAATCCAAGAATGCCCTGCCCCATTGATGGGCAGAGATCTGCTCACCAAGCTCCGGGCCAAAATAACTTTTAACCCTGAAGGCCCCCAATTGGAATTTCTAAATCCTTCAGTAAAAACTCCTATAATCACGGCTCTAAATATGACAGTAGAAAATGTACATCAACTCACTCACCTTGGTTCAAAGAAATTGCATTCATTCCTGAAGGATCAAGAACAGAGTTTTCCACTAACCGACTCACAGCGAAAGAAAATAACTAAACGGGTTACAAAAGCCTTTCGGGTCCATCAATTGGTTAATGCTTACCCTTCCAAGCTTCCTGCAGGAAAGCACCTACGAGGAGCCAGACCAGGACAATTCTGGGAAGTGGACTTAACTAAAATTAAGCCAGCAAGGGATGGACTGAAATATCTCCTAGTCTTTGTAGATACATTTTCAGGATGGATTGAAGCCCTCCCCAGGAAAAAAAAAAAAGAAAAAAGAAAAAAAAGAAACAACACAAATGGTGGTCAAATGATCCTGGAAGATATTTTTTCAAGAAATGGCCTCCCTAAAGTAATAGGGTCTGATAATGCACCGGCGTTTGTGGCTCAGGTAAGTCAGGGGTTTGCCAGGACCCTGGGGATTAATTGGAAGTTACATTGTGCTTATAGACCACCGAGTTCAGGACAGGTAGAAAGAATGAATAGAACCATTAAAGAGACCATAACAAAATTAAGCTTAGAGACCGGCATAAAAGATTGGACTATGCTCCTGCCTTATGCACTGTTTAATGCAAGAAATACTCCCTCTGTTTCTTTGTGTAACCTCACCCCCTATGAAATTCTCTATGGTGCCTCTCCTCCAGGACGGGACCTAACCCCAACTCTAAGACCTAACGATCCCTTCCACACCCCCTTGCTTGAAAGACTTAAAGTTCTTAAAAGAACTCAGGGATACCTGCGAAAACAGATGGCCACTGCCTACCAAACTGGGGAAGAGGGAACTGCACATCGATATCAAGTAAGAGACTTTGTCTAGGTAACATGACATCAGGTGTCATCCCTGGAACCCCGCTGGAAAGAACCATAGCAGGTGCTACTTATAACACCTACAGCAGTAAAGGTAGACAGAATCTCTTCCTGTATCCATATCTCTCATCTCAAGCCTGCGGCCTGTCCAGACACTGACTGGAAACTGGAAAAGCCTGGTAACACTTTCAAATTGTGTATTCGCCATGTGGATAAGGCTATAGACTCTCCCCTTCACCACCAGTAGTACTAACCCTCATCAGCCCGTTCAGCAGCGATGGCTGATCACAATCCTACTGGAAAAGAAGTATGGTCTATCTTGCATACAGCCCATTTAGGGACCTGGTGGCCATCTCTCCCCCCAGATATTTGTCAGCTGGGTATAGGTCTTTCCTATTGGGATATCCCTGATGAAGAGGATCCCACTAAAATTCCATTAAATCCCTTCTACACAATAGATAATGGAAACAATCATTATGGATGTAGCGACACGTGAGCCAGATGCAGGTTGGCTTGCCTAGATTACTGTTTGCCCGGCGGTCTATCAAAGACACAAAACTCACGGCTGTGTTGGGGGATAGCCGACTTCTTCTGTAAGTCATGGGGATGTGAGCATACAGGAAGTGCCTGATGGAACCCAAACTCCTAATCAATTTCTGTACAAAGCATTGGCCATATTACCAATTAGATAACCAAAACCGATGGCCCACAGAGGGGTCTCTTGATCCTCAAATCTGCATGACCTTTTTAACTTCTGCAAATGATCAAAAAGGTGAAAGGTGATTCCCCTATGTGGAGGCCTTTTCCCTCCTTTGCTCACATCCTGAACTATGCTTCTCCAATAGATCCTCACACACAGCCTTCTGCTCCAGACCTGCAGTGGTCACTCCCACCTCAGCAACATGATTTCTCCCCTCCAATTTCTAGATCAAAAACCCAAACCTCCGCCAATTCTCAGACCATTACTCTCTTGCTGAGGTAGCAGGTACATAGGTACCCCTCCACCCACTCACTAATCTCTTCTCCTGTCAGAGCCCACACCGGGTCCCAGCAGGTCCTCTTACCAGTTAACCCAAAGCTCAAATCAGCTGAGGAGAGCCCTTAGACCCCTATCCAAAATGAAATGAAAATGGCCTTTAAAATTTCTTTGTCATCACTGAAAACAGGTTACTAAGAATTTAAAGTCCCTCACAGTTTTTTAGGGATACTAACTCCCGTGTTCCCCTTTGCTCTACCTGTTCTACTGCTCAACTTTTTGTTTCTAGGAAAATCCCAGACCCCTTTCCCATTATTCTTTTACATCTCTCCTACCTCATTCAGATCAATGGAGCTGCTCACAGCCACACCTTCCCCGTCTTCCCCCTCTGTACCAGGCCCTCAGAAAAGTCTTAACTGACCTTCTCCAGAAGTCTTCACCATGGCTGACTTTAGGGCTTTCAGCAAAAGAGTCCCTATAAAAGAGTTCAGAGTAGATAAACTTCCTCTTTTAGTGTTGCCCTCTTCTACTTGGCCACTGGCTAAAACAATCAGCACTCCTACGCTAGACACCTCATTACTAGTTTTTCACAAAATATGTGAACAAGGCCTCTGGCCTTGAGCTGGGGCTTCACAGAGATGGCTAGATTTTTATGATAAAGATGTTACCAACTGGGCTCCATGGTAACAGCTGGCAGGGGGAAAATATAAAGGGAAGAAAAAGCTCTCCCTCACCCAGGTGTCCTTGAAAAGTTAACTTGCCCAGAACAGAGGAAAAAGCAGGAAAAAAACTGCCTTTTGTGAACTTCTGCAGACTGTGAACTTCTGAGCCCCTTCCCTTACATGTTGGGTACAAAATTCTGAAACTACCGAAACTTGGGTTTCAGGGGATTAGTTGATTACAACAGAAGTAATGCCCTCTGAAACCGTTTGCAGCAAACAGGACTGTCTCCCTGTCTTTGGTACTATCTTAGGTGCCTTGCCTTGTCCGTGCCTAAAACAGTATAATTCTATATACTTAAACATTGTTTATGTTTTCATCAAATGGTCAACAGCTGGGATTAATTGTGTAATGGTGCAGATGTTTCCCAGAGTGCTTTATTATGATGCAGGCTCATTTGAAGATCAAATAGGTGGCCATAAAACCCGGTTCCACTGGGAACATATATCCCTCACTTTAGCCATCCTATTAGGAATAGGAGTTGCTGCAGGGGTGGGCACAAGAACTACTGCCTTGGTCCATGAGACAGATCAAATGACCCAATAAGAAGCAACAATACACCAAAACTTAAAGATATTAGAAACCTCTATCACAGCTTTTCAGGAATTTTTAACCTCTCTCTCTGAAGTTGTTTTACAGAACAGTCGAGTGTTGATCCTCCTCTTCATGAGAGAAGGGGTCCTTTGTTCTGCATCGATGGAAGAATGTTGTGTTTATGCTGACCATAGTGGAGTTGTTAAAAAATCTATGAGTAAATTAAAAAATGCCTTGAAGAGTGTCAACGAGAGAGGGAGGCCCATAAAGGGTGGTTTGAGTCTTGGTTCACACAGTCCCCTCGTTAACTCTGAATTTATCAAGCCTGGCCAGTCCAATAATAATCCTCATATTATTGCTAACTATAAAATCCTGTTTGCTAAACCGTGTAATTTCTTTTCTCCAAGCTCAAATTGGACAAGTTGAACTTATGGTAATACCCCACTAGCAGACATAGAATGTGACACCCGGCAATGATCACTTTTATGATTAAAAGTAGCCAGAAGAAGAATTGGGGGATGAAAGGTTAATAAAATAGGCACTTGTTACTTCCATTTTTTCTGTACGCTTAACAAAACACTGTTGAATTCTTGAGAAATGTTTGCTAATCTTGTTCCCATAATGTGCTGTCCCCAACTGACAAACTGCAGAATGTACTCCCTCACCCGGTTGCACGCAAACTCCCCACTTGCCCTGACCCATCAATAAACTTCCCTCCGTGCCATCACAAAGGAAAGTATATAAGCTCTGCTTAAGCTTTTCTCAGGGCTCTCTACTCTATTCAAGTGAGCTCTGAGTACCAGCATGCTGGACCCCCAATAAACCCTTTGCTGTTTCATGAGATAGTCTCTTGGTGGACTCTTCCTCCAACGCTCGACTGACCTTTACTTGGATGATTGAATGTTGAAGAGAACATCCATTCAAAAAGGGATAGTCGGTAGGATTAGAAATATAGCTGGTAGGATTAGGACGAAGAGTGAGTATAGGATGAACTGGAGAAAATACGTAGGAAAGCAGATATCAATAGAGACATTATGAAATCAGGCAACGTATAAAGTGAGTGATAGGATTAGACATTATCAACAGTGTTGAGTTTCAATATATAAACTTAGGAAGAAACAAATATGTACTAACCAATATCATTGACATTTGAGAGCAATAGGCAACCTGGACATGAATGTTTTTAGTAATCCAGGATTGCTTTCCATTTAGGCTTTGGTACAATCATAAGTGTGACCTTTGCATTTTGTGATCTGAATATTACTGGGATAAAATGTATATGTAGATCAGGTGACATGAGTATTTCTTCTAACATTTGGGAGCAATATTTTGAAGACGTCTAAATTAGTATTGGGGGTACAAAAGTTGTACCCTGTGTCTATGAATATAGAAGTAATGCATGAATTGACAATACTGTGAATAAATAATATAACTGTTTCAACTTTAAATAATGGATTGAATTGATATCTGAAAATATATAAGAAATCTTATATTGATATACAATCATTCATTCCATCGAGTTATACATCAAATGGTAATATTAGGGTTATGTTTTATCATGAAGGGTGTGTGAGTTTTGCTTCAAAAGTGATTATGGAAATGGAAAATAATGTATTTGGAATGAAGTCTCATGAAAAGACGAGTCAAGAAACATAGAGGAATACATGTGTTCTGAAGCAGGAAGTGATTGTAAGTATAACAAAAGCCTATAAATTTACTAACTTGTGGATGAAATATATATCCTATGATGTGCAAAAACCGAAGAAATAGTATGTAACAGTGTTTAATTAAAATGAACGTCAAAATACACATCATGTCCCATTGGAATCTACTTGCATTGATGTTAAACTGGGTCAGTTACTGTAGAAACAATAGGATTTGTAAGGACCATTTAATAAAGTTAGTTTTCAGTACTAGGAAACAAAAATATATTCCAGGTGGATGAATATATCTGAGCATAAACATGTGAAAATTTGATTATAAATCCACATTAATTAACATGAATGAATTTAGGGAGTGTATATATGACACAAATATTACATATTTTTAAAAGTCAGGAGAGTGTATATATATATATATATACAAAAAACACACACAGACACATTAAAAAGTAGCAATATATATGCCAAACAAAATTCATCATGAAATATACATAATCCACAGGTTCAAATATATTCATTTTACTGAACATGGATTTATGTATAATGTTGTTCAACTAGGAAGCTCACCCATAGGTTGAATTTTCAGTTCCAAAAGCATTTAGGAGGAGTGATCTCTTCTCAGAATTTCTTTCTGCCAAGTCAGCCACTTCACAAAAATGTATGAGTGATACTAAGTAGGATTCTATTTGTGCATATAAAAATACATGTGCTGAATAGGCTCCAGAGAAATGGAGACAGGAATTCACACATAAGTGAACTTTAAAATCAATGGAGAACTATTTCAATTAAAAATTCACTAGATTTGTATCACCTACGAAAAATCATGCAAAAAGGCAGTCCAACTATACATGATGCCTCCCCTGAACTGCTTGTATTTCTCTAGTGTTTGGGATATTTGCCTCCATCATATTAGGATTAGTATTCAGAGTCTAGAAGGGTGTGGGTTAGTGTCAGGGATTCAGTATTTCGTATGAAAAATAGGAAAATGAATGCAATGTGTATGCAAATATGTGCTACACAAAATCTTCCCACTCTCATCCAGAACAATGCCTAGACATCACCTTCGCCCCAAGTAAGACACAATTAGAGGAGAAGAGTTAGAAAATCTTTGAATACATATCTGCAATGAAAAATTATCAGGAGTTCACAACCTTGGATATGGTAGAGGAATTTCCAAAAGTAAGAGACAGGGTAAACCACTCCACAAACATGGACCTTTGCCTGCCTAAAGACTTCTTGATAAACTGCCTCTAAGGATGGGCACTTGAAATATATGTTGTTGTCAGGAGCTTTAGCTTCCTTTCTAGTGAGACCATCAAAGCTAGGTCTGATTCTCTGTGACCTGGAGGATATGCTTTCTTATTTTCCAATGAACATGAGGCAGTAGTGCTGAATTCTCTCTTTGTAGGCAAATTGTTGCCACGGGGGCTAAGTGTATCCACATGTTGACTGTGAGTCCATTTGGTCATCCTCCACATTTCGTGGTGTTTCTTGGTGCTGCACTGAGAATTTGGTATTTGCTTCACGGAATACAAGGAGCTCAACTGGGACTCAGAGCTGGAGGGAGTTCTGTCAGGTATGGTGGGTCAGGATCTGCAGGAGAATGCACCAATCAGGCTTCTATCCCACATAGTTTGCCCCCTTGACCATAATAACCTGATTGTGAACATTTCGGTTAAACCTCTCCTTATAAAAAGATGCCTTTACATATAAGAGTCTGCAGGATGCACCATGTCAGCCACAAGCCATTTGGAAGTCAAAGGCAGATCCACAAGGCCCCAGGACAGAAATTTTATCACAAAACTGCACACCACTGCTCTTGGTCAACTACTCAGTAGGCTCCAACTTACTGGCATCTCTGTTCTACACCATTTTCATGAAACCCAGTCAATCAAGGCATTGTCTGGTACACTCAGGATCAGCAACAGTACATCCAAAGGTTCTCCTGTACCACCTGGTCAAGGGAATTTCAAAAATGTCATGGTATTTATCTAGCCATTTTTCAAGGATGATATTGGAGGCACTGTGAGTTCCAATTATTTTAGGAACCATTCAATGGTGAGGAAGCTCATTTCAATGAATGCTCTGGAGAACTCTCACAGGCAAGTCATCCAAAAAAGTGGCAAAATGGTCACGTGAATCCAGGCCCATTGAGGTCTACAAAGTGAGGTCCATGTTTGTTTTGACTCTCAACTATGTCTGCCAAGACTTTCAGAAAAAAATCATGTGATATCCTGGCTGAGATTCCCAGTGCTGTGTGGAAAGCCACCCTGAGCCTAGATCTCAGTTTCCAATGGCGACTCTCATGCGTGGCCTCCTAAAATCCCAACGCAATTCATGGCAATACTTGTATGAGTTCAGTTCCAGAACTCAGTCTCTTAGGGGAAACACACCAGAGTTCCAGCTGAGGTGGACCAAGTAATCTCTTCCAACCACAATTAAAACCAAAACACTCCCACATGGCCCACATCTTCTTCCATTGAGACACTCATCAAAACCTCTGGCTGAAGGTTTACATGATGGGTGCAGCCCAAGACAGTGTCCAAAATATGCTCCCTTGCCCCTCTTTTGCCTAAAGTAAGGGTGGACTGGACCCCTTTCCTCTGAACCTGGAGTGATCAAATAAGCCTGCCGTTAATACTGCTCTGATTCTCCAATTTGAGGCCTACTGACTGTCAGGTATAGATTCTTTATGTGATTTGGAGTAATGAGGAAACACAAGCACCTATTGTCTACCCTCTGCAGGCCTTTGAAGAACTCATTTTAACAAAAGGATCCCTATTCTCACTTGATGGAGGTCAGGAACCTAACAGAGAAAGGCAAGAGACTTCTTCCAGAATGACTGATATTTTTACATTTCGGTTTTCGATACACACATGGGAACGTACTTTAGATCCATCAGGTGCTGAGAATCTAACTCATAGCCTGACACAGGGACAAGAGGCTTATTCAGACACATCCCTTTCCAAAGCAATTAACCAAAGAGCTACAGGTGATGCTCATTAATTTCCATTTGAAAACTGTTTTCTTCAGGCTTCAAAAAGGGGTGGCCTGAGGCAAGAAACTTTCTTACACTCAGGGCAACAGAACAATAGGTAAGCAAAAGGCCCAAAGCAGGGTTTCTCCACTGAGACTTTCCTGGTCACATTGATATCTGCATTTTCTGCGATGCTCGCCACTCCATTCTGCTATCCAGTACATGGCCATGTCACAGAGCTTGGAGGTGGCACATATCTTGGACACAAAAACATGAGCCTATTCTGGATAGTGGCCAGAATTCGGGAAGAAAACAGGAACATAGGAGGATAGTAGGGGTTGCTCATCCATAAGTCAAGCTACAATCCACTCATAAATTGGGTAGGATGAATGCTGGGAAGCTTTCTACTAGACAGGACGTATTCATTGATGCATTCTCTTTTCTCATGTCTACAAACACGGACACAGTGGGATACACAGACACTAGCCTTGTCAAACGGTGTTCTAGAAGTACTCCACTCCATACCAAACAAACTGCCTTTCCTACCTATTCTGAGAACATGAATAAAAACCACAAACTTACACCAACAACCACAAAGGCACTTCCTACACCCAATAAGTCTTTGACTATCCAGAGTGTCCTCGGACTGCTCGACCATAGTATGTTACCCTGAATTGGCCTGTCATGTCTCAGATCTGGTCTCCTCGGCCAACTCTGTGAAGTTGTCAGGAACCAACTGTGAGCGACTACCTGCTTTCTTAGGAAAGGTCCCTCTACAGAGCTCTCCTGGCATTTGTCCATCTTCACATCAGTAGATACCAAAAAAGACTGTCTGTCCTTGGTAAATCGAAACAAGTTATCCCACTGGGACAGCGACTGGGACTATCTCTGGGTGCCTGGCTTCCTGGATTCCAAGTTCAGAGAGTTCCATCACCAAGTAAGTGAGGTGAAGTCACTTTCTTCAAAAATGAATGAGGTCACTGCCCTGGCAACCACTTTGTTCTAACAGTTGCTTCAAATGGTCCCATGAGATGGAGGGTGCTCCTACTTCCTGTGACACTTTCACAAGTCAGAATGGTATATCAACCATAGTCAACGGGGAACTTCTCTCCACACAGGCCTGCTTTAGTCCATCTTCTCTACATTAAGAAGAGAGAGGCTGATTCAGACACATCCTTTCATCCTCTCCAGGTTGTTTGCCATGAAAAATAAGTTTTGCTCTCTCAGGTCCTTCATAGCTGCCTACAACTTTTCCAAGGATCATATCTGCATGGAACTCTGAGGTTCTCAGCAGGTGGAAGATCACCTACATTCCTCTATTGTAAGACCAACTCTGTCCATGCTCTTCTGTAGTTAGATTGAGGGAAGAGTGTATGCTTAGGATTAACAACAGGTTCGATTTGGGTTAGAAATAATTTCGGGGATGAATAATGGTATTTGGAACCTGCAATATTTAAAAGAATATACAGGTGAAATGTAAGTATGAAAACCGAAATGTATGTAAGATTTGAAGCCCGGACGGCTATTGAGCCCTTGATTGGGATACTTAGCTTTGAATTATGTTCTGCACAGATGTCTCTGATAAATCGATATACAATGGCATAGGAACTTGTGCCTTGGATGACTGAATGTGGAAGACAACATCCAGTCAAAAAGTGAGAGTCGGTAGGATTAGGAAGATAGTGGGAAGGTTTAGAAAGAAGAGTGAATATAGGATCTGGACCAAAAGTTCTTCAGCAATAGGGTTTCGGGTTGAGAGTGAATGTAAATATCAGCACATGTGAAGAGTCAGTCACATTGATGAACTGGGGAAAATATGTAGGAAAGCAGATATCAATAGAGACATTAGGAAATCAGACAAATTATAAAGTGAGTAATAGGATTAAACATTTTCACAGGGTTGAGGTTGAATATATAATCTAAGGAAGAAACAAACATGTAGTCACCAATAGGATTGACATTTGAGAGCATTAAGTAACCTGGACATGGATGTTTTTAGTAATTCATGCTCACTTTCCATTTAGGCTTTGTTACAATCATCAGTGTGATCTTTGCATTTTGTGTCCAGAATATCACTGTGATAAAATGTATATGTAGATCAGGTGACATGAGTATTTCTTCCACCATTTCTCGGAGCAATATTTTGAACATGTATCAATTAGTATTGGGAGTACAAATAGGTGTACTTTGTGTACTTCTAATGGTAACATTAGGGTTACGGTTTATTATGAAGTGTGTGTGAGTTTTGCTTCAAAAATGATTAAAGAATCGAAACTAATATGTTTAGAAAGAAGTCTAGTGAAAAGACCACTAAATAATCATAAAGGAATACATGTTTTCTGAAAGAGGAAGTGATTGAAAGTGAACCAAATGCCTATAAATTTGTGAACTTGTGGATGAAAGGATATATCCTATGATGTCCATAAACTGAAGAAAAAGTAATGTACCAGTGTTGAATAAAAACAAACTTCAAAATACATATCATGTCCCATAGGAATCTAACTGCATTGATGTTAATCCTGGTCAGTTACTATAGAAATATTAGGATATATAAGGACCATTCACTGAAGTTAGTTTTCAGTACTAGGAAACAAATATGTATTTCAGGTGGTTGAATATTTCTGAGAATAATCTTGTGAAATGTGAAATGTTGATTATAAATCCACATACACGAACTAGAATGAATTTACGGAGTGTATAATAAGACACATATATTTCATATTTTGGAAAATCTGGAGATATATATATATATATATATATATATATATATATATATATATATATACACACACACACACACACACACACACACACATTAAAATGTAGCAATATATATGCCAATCGAAATTTATCATGAAATATATATCATGCACATACCTAAAAATATTAATTGTACTGAACATGGATTTATTTTTAATGTTGTTCACTAGGAAGCTCACCCATAGGTTGAATTTTCAGTTCCATCAGTATTTAGGGGCAGTGATGTATTCTCATAATTTGTAAATTCCAAAGTCAGTTTGCTCACAAGAATGTACGTGTGATACCAGGTAGAAGTCTATATATGCATAAAAATATACATGTTCTGAATAGGCTACACAGAAAAGGAGACAGGAATTTACATATGTGTTAACTTTAAAAACTCATGGAGAAATATTCCAATGAAAGGTTGACAAGAATGATAACACATACCCTTGATAAAGCAGAAGGAAAATCCAAGTATACACCATGCCTCCTATGAAAGGCCTGTATTTCTATCCTGTTAGGTTTCTTTTTCTCCATCATTTTAGGATAAGTAGTCAGAGTCTATTAGGGTATGGGTTAGTGTCAGGGATTCAGTATTTCAAATGGTAAATAGGATAATGAATCCAATGTGTATGCAAATATGTGCTACACAATAAACTTCCAACTCTCATCCAGAACAATGCCTTGACATTACCTTTGGCCCAGTGAGACACAATTAGAGGGGAAGAGTTTGAAAATCTGTGAATACAAATCTGGAATGGAAAATGCTCAGGAGTTCCCAACCTGGGAGCTGGTAGAGGAGTTTCCAAAAGTACGGGACAGTGTAAACACTACACAACCATGGAGCTCTGCTGGCCAAAAGAATTCTGGAGAAACTGCCTCTGAGGTGTGGCACTTGAAATATATGTTCTTGTCAGGAGCTTTATCTTCATTTGTCATGAAACCATCAAAGCTGGGTCTGCATCTATGTTACCTGGAGAACATGGTTTCTTTTTTTCCAATGATCATGAGGCAGCGGTGCTGAATTCTCTCTTTGTAGGTAAACTGAGGCCACTGGGCCGAAGTGTCTCCCATGTGGACTGTGAAGCCATTTGGTCATCCTCCAATTTTCGTGGTGTTTCTTGCTGCTGCACTGGGAGATTGGTATTTGCTTCAGGAAATACAAGGAGTTCAACTGGGACACAGTGTTGGAGGGAGTTTTGTGACATGTGGTGGTTCAGAGTCTGCAGGAGAACGCACCAACCATGCTTCTATCCCATATGCTTGCCCCCTTGACGATAGCAAACTGATTCTAAACATTGCCCTGAAACCTCTCCATATAACAAGACCCCTTTACATATAAGGGTCTGCTTGGTGCACCATATCAGCTAAAAGCCATTTGGAAGTCAATGGCAGATCCACATGGCACCACCACAAATATTTTATCACACACCTGCACATCACTGCTCTGGGCCAACTACTCTGCAGTTTTCAACTAACCGGCATCTCAGTTCTACACCATTTTCATTATACCCATCAATCAAGGCACTGTCTGGTATAATAATGATCAGCAACAGGACATCCAAATGTTCTTCATTGCCACCTCGTCATGCGAATTTCAAAAATTTCATGGTATTCATCTATCCATTTTACAAGGTTGAAGTTGGAGCCATTGTGGCTTACAATTCATTCAGGAACCATTAAATGGTGAGGAAGCTCATTTCAATGAAAGCTCTGGTACAATCATAAGTGTAAACTTTGCTTTTTGTGTCCAGAATATTACTGTGATAAAATGTATAAGGAGATCAGGTGACATGAGTATTTCTTCCACCATTTCTTTGAGCAATATTTTGAAGACGTATAAATTAGTATTGGGGGTACAATAGGTCTACGCTGTGTCTTTGGATATAGAGATAATGCATGAATAGACCATACTGAGAATAAATAATATAACTGATTCCAATTTTAAATAATTTTTTGAATTGATACATGAAAATATACAGAAAATCTTATATTGATATACAATCATTCATTCCAACCAGTTCCACATTTAATGGTAATATTAGGGTTATGGTTTATCATGAACAGTGTGTGAGTTTTGCTTCAAAAGTGATTATGGAAATCAATAATAATGTGTTTGGCAAGAAGTCTCATGAAAAGACCAGTCAAGAGACCTGGAGGAATACATGTGTTCTGAAGAAGGAATTGATTGAACGTGAAACAAATGCCTGTAAATTTGTGAAATCGTGGATGAAATATATATACTATGATATATATATATATATATATAAAACATAGGTGAAATATATGTATGAAAACAGAAATCTAAATAAGATTTGAAGCCCAGAAGGGCATTGGGCCCCTGATTGATATCCATATCTTTGAATTACTTTCTGCAAAGTTGTCTCAGATAAATCCATATACAGGGGCATAGGACCTTGTACCTTGGATGATTGAATGTAGAAGAGAACATCCAGTAAAAAAGGGATAGTCAGTAGTGAAAGCTTAATAAAATAGGTACTTGTCACTTCCTGTTTTTCTGTATGCTTAACAAAACACTTTTGAAATTTTGAGAATATTTGCTAATCTTGTTCCCAGAATGTGCCGTTCCCTACTGCCAAACTGCAGAATGTACTCCCTCACCTGGTTGCACGCAAACCGCCCAGTCGCCCAGACTCATCAATAAACTTCCCTCTCTGCCCTCTCCAAGGAAAGTATATAAGCTCTACTTAAGCTGTTCTCAGGGCTCTCTGCTCTGTTCAAGTGAGTTCTGAGCTCAAACATGCTGGACCCCCAGTAAATCCTTTGCTGTTGCATGATAAAGTCTCTTGGTTGTCCCTTCTTCTGACGCTAGCCCGACCTTTACATATGGAGGTTCCACCTAGATCGAGCAGTTGTGGACGAGAGATCCCAAAGGACCCCTCTCAGGTAAGTAAGGTGCCTCTTTCTGGTTTCAGGTTTCAAGTTAGGGCTTGGCAAATTGACTGTCAATGAAGAGTGTGAGCTCTCTCTGACGATGCCTGACAGTGGTGTTACAGAACTCAAGCCATGTCTCTGGAGGACACCACAGAGGACTCCGGAAATTGAGGAACAATAGTCTCCTCGACTCAGTGATATTTTGATTCGGATTCGGTATTGCCAGCCCATCGGGTTTTGCTGGCAACTCAGTCCTGGTCTCAGTGTTGGACGTCCATTGCCTGTCTTTATTGTCTTGTCTTGTCTGTGTCATGTGTCGTTGCTTTCACTGTTTGTGTATCTTTCATTATGGGACAGCGCACTTCAATGCCTTTTTCCCTGACCCTTGATCACTGCACCAAAGTCCGCTTAAGGGCTCAGAATCTTTCTTTTTTAGTAAAGTGCCGGATGTTGCAGATTCTCTGTACCTCAGAATGGCCAACATTTGGAGTTGAATGGCCCCTAGAAGGATCTTTCTACTTCCCACTAATTTAAAAAGTCAGAGATATTGGCTTTTAGCCAGGGCCACATAGCCATCTGGATCAACAGCCATGTATCTTAACTCAGCAGGACCTCTGCAAAGCTCCTCCTCCATTGGTGAAGCCTATCCTTGCCACTGCCCCTGCTCCAACTTCTTCCCCCAGGAACTCTCAAACACTCTTCTTCTTCTTCTCCTCCACCCTCTGTTCTCCCTGAGTCACCAGATTTGACTCTACTGGACTCTCCTCCCCCTCATTATCCCCTGCCCTGGTTCCCCAGCCCCCAACACACTCTAAGTGATTCCCCTGCTGCTGACTCAGCCTCTCGTCCATTGCAGGAAGCTAAGCCGGCCCAGCGCCCTCCAGATAATTTCCCTGTGGCACACACAGCACCTTCTCCCATGGAGGAAGCTGGCCCAGCTAAAGGAATGTGCTGGTGGCAAAAGATTGAAAACCCTGGAACTCTCGGGATGCTCCCCCTCCTTCCCTAGAGGCCAATGGTTATCGATGGCCATGGGGGAAAAATGCAAGCCTACCAGTATTGGCCTCTCTCCAGACCTATATAACTTAAAAAATTACAATCCCCCTTTTCCGAGTACCCAACACAGCTCTCAGGTGTGGTTGAGTCATTAATGTTTTCACAACAGCCTACTTCAGAAGACTGCCAACAACTCCTAGGAACTCTCTTCAAGACAGAGGAACAAAAGGGAATCCTCCAGGAACCTAGAAAAAAATATCCTCAGACCAGATGTTCATCCGACACAACTACCCAACATAATCAAAGCCGGCTTTCCCTTTAACTGACCCAACTGTGACCCCAACACCTTTGAAAGTAGGGAGCTTCTGTCCACTTATAGCTGGGCTCTAATACTGGGTCTCCAAACAGCCGCTAGTGACCAACTAATTTGGCCAAGGTAAGAGAGATTATTCAAGGGCCAGATGAATCTCCCTCTATGTTTCTAGAGAGAATTATGGAGTCATATAGGACATATATTCCTTTTGATCCTCAGGCAGAGAATCAGAAGGCATCTGTCATGATGGGCAAACTGCAATCGATATTAAAACAAATTTACAAAGCTTAGATTGATTACAAGATATCACTTTGAGAGATTTCGTCAGAGAATCTGAGAAGATATACTATAAGAGAGAAACTGAGGAAGAGAAGGGAGCAAAGTGAGGTTAATGAAGCAAAAGGCAGACTAAAGTGTTGAGTAAGGTCCTGGTCACAACAACAAATAGGCCAGAAATTAAGAAACAGGGAGACAAGAAGGGATAAGTTGGCCCACGACAGAGGCCACCCCTGGCCTCAGATCAATGTGCCTACTCTAAAGAAAAAGGACACTGGGTCAAAATTGCCTTAGAAAGTGACAGCCAGGCCAGCCAGCCATTCTGACTCTGGAGGATGACTAAGAAAGTCGGGTCTCATATCCCTTCCCCGAGCTCAGGGAAACTTTTGAAGTGGAGGAGACCCCAGTAAACTGGATACAGGGGCAATATACTCAGCCCTTAAAGCCACAATAGGCGCTCTATCTAATAAAAGGTCTCTAGTTCAAAAAACTAATGGCAGTAAATATCAGACTTGGACAACTAAGAGGACCATTGACTTGGGGAAAGGAAAAATCCATCATTTCTCCCTAGTAATCCCAGAATGCCTGGCCCCATTGATGGGCAGAGATCTGCTCACCAAGCTCTGGGCCAAAATAACTTTTAACCCTGAAGGCCCCCAAGTGGAATTTCTAAATCCTTCAGTAGAAATTCCAAGAGTCACGGCTCTAACTATGTCAGTAGAAAATGTACATCAACTCACTCACCATGGTTCAAAGAATCTGCAGGCATTCCTGAAGGATCAAGAACAGAGTTTTCCACTAACTGACTCACAGTGAAGGAAATAACTGAATGGGTAACAAAAGCCTGTCGGGTCCATCAATTAGTTAATGCTTACCCTTCCAAGCTTCCTGCAGGAAAGCACCTACGAGGTACCAAACCAGGACAATTCTGGGAAGTGAACTTTACTTAAATTAAGCCAGCAAGGTATAGACTTAAATATCTCCTAGTCTTTGTAGGTACATTTTAAGGATGGATTGAAGCCTTCCCCTCAAAATAAAAGAAAAAAGAAAAGAAAAGAAATAGCGCAAATTTTGGTCAAGAAGATCCTAGAAGATATTTTTCCAAGATATGGCCTGCCTAAGTTAAAAGGGTCTGATACTGGACCAGCGTTCATGGGCCAGATAAGTAAGGGGTTAGCCAGGACCCTGGGGATTAATTGGAAGTTACATTGTGCTTATATACCCCAGAGTTTAGGACAGGTGGAAAGAATGAATATAACCATTAAACAGACCTTAAAAAATTAAGCTTAGAGACCAGAATAAAAGATTGTACTATGCTACTGCCTTATGCACTGTTTCATGAAGGAAATACTCACTCTGTTTTTTGTGTAACCTCACCCCCTATGAAATTCTCTATGGTGCCCCTCCTCCAGGAAGAGACCTAATCCCAACTCTAAGACCTAACGATCCCTTTCACACCCCTTGCTTGACAGATTTAAAGCTCTTGAAAGAGCTCAGGGATACCTGTGAAAACGGCTGGCCACTGCCTACCAACCTGGGGACAAGGGGACTCCACATCGATATCAAGTAAGAGACTTTGTCTACGTAAGATGACATCAGGTGTCATCCCTGGAACCCCACTGGAAAGGACCATACCAGGTGGTACTTATAACACCTACAGAAATAACAAAAAGAAAAAAAAATTGAAAATAAAAAAAGGAAGAAATTAAAAAAAATAATAATGATAATAAAAAAATGAAAATTAAAATTTAAAGAAATAATACTAATAATAATAAAATAAAAAAAATTGAAAACATAAAATAAGTTAAAGAACAACTACACCAACAAAAAATAAAAATGAAAGAAAAAGAAAAAAAACATAAATGCAGTCATAGATTTCGATTAACTTCTCTTAAAGTAGGTGGTGCTGTGCCCACTGGGCCAAGCTTCTCCTCTCAAAGGTGGGAACCATTAACTGTGCAGCAGCTCTAAGTCCCAGACTGGGTGGGTCTCCAATCCTGAGTGCCTAGGGCCTTCTCTTGTGTTTCCTCAAACCAGGCCCCGCTCACCACAATACTGGCTACACGCCAGTTCTGCTGCTCCTGGGAGCCCTGTTTTCATGAATACCTGGGCACACTCTCCCTGTTTGCCTCCCTCAGCCCCTAAGTTTGTAGAGCTTGGGGCTGAGAACCCTCAGCAAATTTGCTTGCCCTCCAGGAGCCACGCCCCTGGTAGCTGGTGCAAGAGACCTCAGTTGTCTGCACTGGTGGGAGCGGTAGCCGAGAGCTCCTGAATGCAAGTCCAATGCCACTCCTGATTCCCTCGGTCTGGCTATGGAGCTCACAGGAGAGCTAGGAGGGGCCCTTATGAAAGAGCTGGGAGGGGCTCTTAAGGTTTCTCCACTGTGTGGAGAGAGATGGCTAGGGGATTAAACACCTGTCACAAAGGTTTCAATGAAGATATCTCCTCCACTCGTGATGTCAGTTCTCTGCCATGGTGGTATCTCGTGCAAATGGTGACCGTTCTTTCCCTTTGCCGGGTGACCAATGCAACGGGTGAGTCCTGACTGACTTTCCCAAGCCCCATTTCAGTCCTTTGGCCACTGCCTATGAAGGCTCAGTTGGCTTTTACCTCTGTAAATTCAGAAGGGCCGACCAATTATTTCAGCGGGATCTTTAGTGCTGAGTCATGAGAAGCAGGCGAACTGGAGGTTGAATGCAGCATATCCGGACTCGGTGTGTGTGTTCTGAGGGGCCCAGATAGTACGCCCCAGATCCACATCAGCTGAGCATTGCCTAGTGATCCTGAGCAAACAGCATTTAGACAGTTTACGGCTCCCTATGCCCGCACATTTGAAGATGTCAGAGACTTGATCTCTCTGCACCTGCCACCATGTTAGATCTCCTCAATGATATTCATGTTACCCTTACAGCTTCCTGGCATAAGCAAGTTCTTGGGATTGTAACACTACTGCTTCTGTTTCCAGTCCAGATTTCTAGAAATGAATCCTTGCCGCCATTGCCTCTGCCTCTGGACCATGCTCACGTTAGCCGCGCTCATGGGTGCTGCGCTCGACTGTGACTATAGCGGAACCACCGCGGCCTCCATTGCTCCTCAGCCCGGTGCCCATCCCCTGGGGCCCAAGCAGCTGCCACCATGGCTCTCCGGACCCCTCCTCCAGAGCACAGGTCCCTTAGCAGGGGAATGCAGAATGACCCCAGAGACAGGCTCTGCCCGAAGGTGCAGCGGCGAACAGGCGACCTAGGCACTCGAGGCCACGGTCCAGCCTTCAGAGGACAGGACTCGGCCCTTAGCCCAGCTCCAACCTCTAGATGCGGCAGCCGGACAATTTAGACAGAGTCATCAAGACAGCCAGCAGAAAGCAAATGGTGGCTCCTGAGGAGTGGATTTTCGGCACAGAAACCACAGCCCAGCGAACAATCCCAGTCCATAAACTCTCCCTGTATATAAAAATATTTTAAAAAAGGGGGCGGAAGTAACTGAGCTTTCTTTGCATCAGGTACTTACAATCCACTGCTGATTACACATTCAGGTTCTCTGCCTGGAGCGAAGCAAAAGAGGAAGCAGATGCGCGCAAAGCGCCCATGGCTTTGAGCAGCCAAGCGTCTCTTTTTCCATCTCTTTGTTCTTCCTGCTGCTTGGCAAGTGGTCTACTATAGATTAACGGTAAAAGGAGCTCTAACCAACTGCACGAAATCTCAATTAAAGCCACTACACTGAGCACCACACTCAGCATTTCAGCAACCCCCATACGCAGCGGCCATCTTCCCTACCAGGTTTGGTTTTTCGGTTTTCGGTTTTTGTTGGCAGAGTGGCTGCCAGCAGAGAGCGTAAGTTCCCACTGGCGGTGGTGGACAGACGTGTCCTGAAGCCACAGACCACGTCCTTGCAAGGGACTCGTTGGACGATTCGGGGAGGGACGGATGTGTCCTAATTAGGTGACTCTGCTGCCAACCTGACAGGTCTTGCTGGCTACTTATGTCTCTCAGGTTGAATTCACTGTCTGTCTTTGTGGTCTAACCCATCAGGTTTTGCCAGTTACTAGGTTCTAATCTCTCCTTCTGAACTCGTGTTAAACGTTAACTGTGTGTCCGTGTTTGTGTCACGTTTGTATTGTCGTTGTCTCTGTTTGAGTAACTCTCATTACGGGCCAAAGCCATTTCATGCCTCTGTCCTTGAAGCCTTTTCTGGTCCCTGGCTCCAACCTGACCCCTTTGCCCACGATCCTATCACTCAAACCTTCTGCACCTCCCCCTCTTCCCTCCATTCTCACTGAGTCACAAGTTTGAAAGTCTTAGGGTTGTGAACAAACGGGAGCTGCATGATGGTCTTTGTGTGTCTTTTTGTCTGTGTTTCTGTTAAATGTGATGGCATTGTGTGGACCGATGCAGAGTCCCGTGTTCCAACCTGCCTTAGATGTGTGGAAGTAACTTTAGCTAAATTTTAACCTAATGCTTCTCCTGTGAGGGACCAAAAGTCAATAGAACCGCCAGCTTTTCTGTTCTCACCTTTTACACCTCTCTTAGCTGTGTTTTAAAGAACTTTGATGTACTTTACTCCCCTTTGTTAAGCGAGATTAGGGAAGCACTGTTTTCTTTTCTTTCCATAGTTGGGTTGAGCACGCCAACTGCAGAGGGAAATGCCTGGGGTCTAAGAACTTTGATATCTCGCATAAACTTTTCTCAAAACCCTGTCCTCATTATTAAATTGGCATTAATTGGATTTGGGGATGGGATCCAAACCTTCAGTCATAAATTTTGACACCCCAGAGTGGACTTTAAAGGAGTCCCCACTCTGCCCTCTTGGGGAAGCCTAGAACTCAAAAAACTGCAAGCAGAAAATGAACTATTTGGGAGCTGACTACTGAAAAGTTGGGAGATATAGAATATGCCTGGTGCCTGGGGTCAAACCAAACCAGAGGAACTAATCCTGTAAGTAAAAAGTGAGGCTAAGGGACTCCCAGCAGCTGCCCAAGCCATTTTGCTGTGGGGAACTCCCTTATTCCTTACCTGCACTTTAAGGATTACTCCACCTCCGTTTGCTTAACAAAAGGGAGAATGAATGCAGTAATATGTTGATATTATAGATTGTTTCTTGGGGATGATCTTGGCTGAATGTGTATCTAAAAGATGATTTATTATTGTAACAATCTGGTATCTAAATGGGTTTCTAAAGCATTGCACTATCTTACAGTATAAAGTTGGGTTTAAACAATTGTTTAGTTTGATTTCAGATAGTTCATGCTAGAAACCTTAAATACTTAGGATTAAAAAAAATATTAAAGAGTTTAAATTTTTAACTAGGTAGCCTGAGAAAATTCCACTAGATATACCAGTGCATTAACTTGGGCAAAGAAAATAAATTATGATATGGTATCTGTTCCCCTCAGTGTGTAAGATTTAAAAAAAAATGGTGCTAAATTAAAAGGTTCGTCTGGCTTATTGAAATGGCATTAATTAGCAACAATCTTGGAAATATTTAAAGCTTAATTTCGGATACCCAAGGCAGTGTGTGGTTTTTTAAAAAATTTTTCAGCCAATTTAATGTAACTTAATACTACTTTTGAAATTTCAGAACAAAGAAAGTGGGTTATTATCTTATAGAAACTTTTTTGTGATGGTGCCATTTATATTATCAAAAAATGATCCAATTTTCAGTTTTGTGTGAGCAAATTTTTCTAGTGTAGAAAAATCTAAAGATATAAAATTTTGAGAATTACATCTTGAACTTGCATCATAATTTTCAACATTCAAACCTGGAAATTATGACATAGCTATAATGCCTTAGGCATGAGGTTTCTGCTCAAAATTCGCGTCTTTCCAGTTTTCGAGACCTCAGTCAGGACTTAAGTTGATATGCAATCAGGAAGAGACAGATAAAAAGGAGTAAAAGTTTATGTTTACCTGAACTCAAACTAGACTCAACGAATAAGTACATTATATGGTATTTACTAATTACTGAATAGTCATCTTTTTTAGGACTCTTGCTTTTTCTTAGATTCTGTATTTTTTTTTCTTTTTTTGAGCTCATAATCTTTATCCTGCAGATCGGTAAATGTTTTCGGATCAGATCTATTTTTGATCAACTGTGGAGTTTTTAAACATTGCAATGGAGATTTCACCTGAAAAAGCTACAAGGACTTTACTATTGTGTTATGTGTTACATTTGTGTTATGTGTTATATGTCGGTATGCCTGTATGTGTGTAAGTCAATATATAATGCAGTGATATGACAATTGATAGATGAGGAGCGCTCATGAGAAATTTAAAAATGGATTCAAATATCTTTGATTCACGTGATTCAAATGGTTCAATTCAAATTGGGTAAAAAGATAAAAATAAAGATGTCTTTAAAAATAGGCCTATAAGTTTTCTAGGTGTTCAAAAACGCCCTAGTATAATGTTGATGTCTATAAAATAATCTGCTTAAATTCAGAAATTTATATGTATTGTTTCAAAATGTGAACAGAAAGAGGTTAACAAATGGAAAAGAGAAACTAAAAGGTTCTAGATATAGATTTAATAGAGGGAAAATGTGTTTCTGGATAAGAGAGTCTATATGATTAAGTAATTAAAAGGTTTAATAATAAAAAAGTTTTGTGTAAGTTGGTTATATGTGTAAGTTTTGAGCAAGTAATCTTAAAAAATTAAACAGCTGGTTAAACTAGTACTGTTTTTACAAAATTGTGCCATGTTATTTCTTTAAAAAGCTAAACTTGGTTAATACAAAAACATCAATGTAATTGTGGTGTTAATGTGTTCATATCTTCCAGGTATACAAGTCTGTAAGGTAGAAGCTTCAAAAGAGCATTGTATCAAGCTGGTGTTCTAAGGTTGTATGGTAATTCTAGGCTTAAAAGTAAAACATGTTGGAGATTTATGTCTGTCATTTGTGTTCTATAATTGGACTTCTTTTCAATAAGATATTTACAGTTCCATCATGCTTTCTACACTGAGATACAATCTAAATGTATTTTTAAGTTTATGAGAGCCTAAACTCTGAAGGTATTATTGTAAAACACAAAGGTAATTCCCATTCATTTCCATGTGAAAACTGTTTTCTTCTGGCTTCACAAAGGGGTGGCCTGAGGCAAAGACTTTCCTGATATTCAGGGCAACATAACAATAGGTAATCAAAAGGACCAAAGCAGGGTTTCTCCACTGAGACTTTACTGGTCACATTGATATCTGAGTTTTCTGAGATGCTTGCCATTCCCTTCAGGTATCCAAAACATGGCCATGTCACAGAGCTTGGAAGGGGTCCATATCTTGGACACAAAACCATGAGCCTATTCTGGAGAGTGGCCAGAATTCAGGAAGAATACAGGAACGTAGGAAGATAGTAGGTGTTTCCCAGTGATAAGGCAAGCCACAGTCCATTCATGAATTGGGCAGGATGAATGTTGGGAAGTTTTCTCCTTGAAAGGACACACCCACTGAGACATTCTCTTTCTTAATGTCTACAACTACGGACACACTGGGATACACAGACATAGAAACACTCACCTTTTCAAAGGACTAACTAGAAACAGTTCACTAGAAACCAAACAAACCACCTTTTCTAACTATTCTCAGGACATGAGAAAAAACCACAAACCCACACCCACACGCACAAAGGCACCTCCTTCCCCATGTTCGTTTGGAGCTATCCAGAGTGTCCTCTAACTGGAGCACCATACTATGTTCCCCAGAAATGGCCTGTCCTGTCTCAGATCTGGTCTCCTTGGACAACTCTGTGAAGTTGTCAGGAGCCAGCAGTGAGCCTCTACATGCTTTCTCCGAAAGGGCCCCCCTTCAGAACTTTCCTGACATTTGGCCATCCTCACATAAGTAGGTACCACGAAAGACTGATTCTGTCCTTGGTAAATCCAAACAATTGGGATCACTGGGACTGGGGCTGGGACTGGGTCTGGGTGCCTGGCTTCCTGGAACCCAAATTCGGAGAGTTCCATCAACAAGGATGTAAAGTGAGGTTACTTCCTTCAGGAACTGAATGACGTCACTGCCTTGGCAACCACTTTTTCCTAACATTTGCTTCCTAGGGTCTCATAAGATGGAGGATGCCCCATCTTCCTGTGACACTTTCACAAGTTAGAATGGTTTAAAAACCATAGGCACCTGGGAACACCTGTCTGCACAGGCCTAGTTTGGTCAATCTTCCCTACATTAAGAAGAGAGAGGATGATTCAGACACATCCTTTCATCCTGACTGGGTTGTTTGCCATGGAAGAATACTTTTGCTCTCTCAGGTCTTTTATTGCTGCCTACATCTTCTCCAGGAATCATTTTTGCATGGACCTTTGATGTTCTCAGCAGTTGGAAGGTCCCCTACATTCCTGTATTGTAAGATCAACTCTGTCCCTGCTCTTCTGTAAAGTGAGATTGAGGGAATTGTGTATAGTTAGGATTAATAACATGTTCGATTTGTATTAGGAATCATTCTGCTGGATGAATAATGGTATTGGAAACCTGCAATATTTATAAGAATATATAGGTGAATATAAGTATGAAAACAGAAATCTAGGTAAGATTTGAAGCGCTGAGAGGTATTGGGCCCTTGATTGGGATAATTAGCTTTGAATTACATTCTGCACTGAGGTCTGAGATAAATTGATATAGAATGGAATAAAACACTATACCTCAGATGATTGAATGTAGAAGAGAACATCCAGTCAAGAAGTGGTAGTCGGGAGGATTAGGAAGATACTAAGTTTTGGAAGAAGAGTGAGTCTAGGAGTTGGACCAAGACCTTTTTAGTAATAGGGTTTTTGTTAGAGAATGAATGTAAATGTCAGCAAATGTGAAGAATCAGTCACTATGATGAACTGGGCAAAATATGTAGGAAAATAGATATCAATAGTGACATTAAGAAATAATGCAAAGTATAAAGTGAGTGAGAGGATTAGACATTTTCAACATGGTTGAGGTTGAATATATAATCTTAGCATGAAACAAATATCTCCTCACCAATAGGATTGACATTTGAGAGCCTTAGGCATCCTGGACATGGATGTTTTTAGTAATTCTTACTCACATTCAATTTAGGCGTTGGTACAAACATAAGTGTGACCTTTGAATTTTTTATCCAGAATATTACTATGATAAAATATATATGTAGATCTGGTGACATGAGTATTTCTCCCACCATTAAAGGGAGCTATATTCTGAAAACTCATAAATTAGTATTTGGAATAAAAAAGTTGTACCCTGTGTCTATGAATATAGAGATAATGGATGAATAGTCCATACTGTGAATAAATAATATAACTGGTTTCAACTTTAGAAATTGGAATAAATTGATATCTGAAAATATACAGGAAATCTTATATTGATATACAATCATTCATTCCAACCAATTATACATCTAATGATAATATTAGTGTTATGGTTTATCATAAAGAGTGTGTGAGTTTTGCTTCAAAATAATTATGGAAATCAAATATAATGCGTTAGGAAGAAGTATCATGAAAAGACCAGTCAAAAAAAAAGGAGGAATACGTGTGATCTGAAGCAGGAAGTGATTGAAAGTGTACCAAATGCCTTTAAATTTGTGAAATGCGGATGAAATGTATTTTCTAAGTTGTCCATAAATTGAAGAAATAGTAATGTACCAGTGTTGAATAAAAATGAACATTAAAATACACAACATTTCCCATAGGAATCTACTTGCATTGATGTTAAACTGGGTCAGTTACTTTAGAACTATAAGGATTTGTATGCACCTTTCACTGAAGTGAGTGTTCAGTACTAGAAAAAAAATATGTACTTGAGGTGGATGAATATTTCTGAATATAATCTTGTGAAAATTTGATTATAAAACCACATACATGAACATGAATGAACTTAGGGAGTGTATAATAAGAGACATATATTTCATATTTTGAAAAATCTAGAGAGTGTAGATTTTTCACAAAACACACACAGAGATATTAAAAAGCAGCAATATATATGACAATCGAAATTCATCATGAAATACATATCATACACAGATCCAAAAATATTTATTTTACTGAACATGGATTTATGTACAATGTTGTTCAACTAGGAAGCTCACCCATAGGTTGACTTCTCAGTTCCAACAGCGTTTAGGAGGAGTGATCTCTTCTCACAATCTTTATCTGCCACGTCAGCCATCTCACAAGAATTTACGTGTGGTACCAGGTAGGATTCTATATGTGCATATAAAAATACATGTGCTAAATAGGCAACAGATAAAGGGAGACAGGAATTTACATATTTGATACCTTTCAAAACACATGGAGAAATATTTCAATTAAAAACTTACCAGATTTATAACACCTACACTTTATCATGCAAAAGGCAAGTCCAACAATACACCATGCCTCCTCTGAACTGCTTGTATTTCTATTCTGCTTGGGTTATTTTTCTCCATCATATTAGGATTAGTGGGCAGACTCTAGTAGGGTATGGGTTGGTGTCAGATTTCAGTAATTCGAATGGAAAATAGGAAAATGAATCCATTGTGTATGCAAATATGTGCTACAAAAAATCTACCCATTCTCATTCAGAACAATGCCTTGACATTACCTTCACCCCAAGTAAGACACAGTTAGAGGAGAAGAATTAGTAAATCGGTGAATACATATCTGGAATAGAAAATGCTCAGGAGATCACAACCTTGGGGGTTGTAGAGGAGTTTTCAAAAGTAAGGGACAGGATGAACACTCCACAATCGTGGAACTTTGTTGGCCTAAAGACTTCTTGAGAAACTGCCCCTGAGGTTGGGCACTTGAAATATATGTTGTTGTAAGGAGCTTTAGCTTCCTTTGTAGTGATACCATCAAAGATGGGTCTGCATTTATGTGACCTGGAGGACTTGGTTTCTTATTATCCAAAGAACATGAGGCAGCAGTGCTGTATTCTCTCTTTGTAGGTAAACTGTGGACACTGGGGGCTAGGTGTCTCCCTTTCTTGACTGTGAAGCCAATTGTTCCTCCTACAATTTTCGTGATGTTTCTTGTTTCTGCACTGGTATTTTGGTATTTGCTTCATGAAATACAAGGAGTTCAACTGGGAAACAGTGCTGGAGGGAGTTATGTCATGTGTAGAGGGTCAGGGTCTGCAGACGAATTCACCAACCAGCCTTCTATCCCACATAGCTTGGCCCCTTGTCCATAACAAACTGATTCTGATCATTGCCCTAAAACCTCTCCATATAACAAGATGCCTTTACATATAAGGGTCTGCTGGCTGCACCATGTCAGCCAAAATCCATTTGGAAGTCAATGGCAGAACCACATGGCCCCACCACAGATGTTTTATCATACACCTGCTCACCACAGCTCTGGGCCCACTTCTCAGCAGGCTACAACTTACTGGCATCTTTGTTCTACACAATTTTTAAGAAAACAAGTCAAACAAGGCACTGTCTGGTACACTCATGATCAGCAAGAAGACTTCCAAAGGTTCTCTAGTGACACCTGGTCATGGGAATTTCAAACATTTTATGGTATTTACTGAGCCATTTTTCAAGGATGACGTTGGAGGCACTGTGGGTTACAATTCATTCAGAAACCATTAAATGTTGAGGAAGCTCATTTCAATGAAAGCTCTACAGAACTCTCACAGGTAAGGCTTCCAAAAGAGTGGCCAAAAGACACATATATTTCATATTTAGTAAAATCTGGACAGTGTGTGTGTATACACACACACACACACACACACACACACACACACACACACACAGAGACATTAAAAACTAGCAATATATATGCCAATCGAAATTAATCCTGAAATATATATCATCCACGTATCCAAAAGTATTCATTCATTTTACTGAACATGGATTTATGTATAAGTTGTTCAACTAGGAAGCCCACCCATAGGTTGAATTTTCAGTTCCAACAGCATTTAGGAGGAGTGATCTCTTCTCACAATTTGTATCTGCCAAGTCAGCCACCTCACAAGAAAATACGTGTGATACAAGGTATGATTCTATATGTGCATTTAAAAATACATGTACTGAATAGGATACAGAGAAATGGGGGAGACAGGAATTCACATATTTGATAAGTGTAAAAACACATGGAGAACTCTTTCAACAAAAAATTGACTAGATTTATAACTCCTACGCTATATAATAGAAAAGGCAAGTTCAACTATACAACACGACTCTTTGATTTGCTTGTATTTCTATTATGTTTGGGTTATTTTTCTCCATCATGTTAGGATTAGTAGTCAGAGTCTAGTAGGGTATGGGATAGTATCAGGGATTGAGTATTTCGAATGGAAAATTGGAAAATGAATCCAATGTGTATGCAAATATGTGCTACACAAAAATCTTCCCACTCTCATCCAGAACAATGCCTTGATATTACCTTCGCCCCAAATACCACATTTAGAGGAGATGAGTTAGAAAATCTGTGAATACATATCTGGAATTGAATATGCTCCGGAGTTCACAACCTTAGAGGTGGAAGAGGAGTTTCCAAAAGTCAGTGACATGGTAAACACTCCACAAACATGGAGCTCTGCTGGCCCAAAGACTTCTGGAGAAAATGCCTCTGAGGTTGGGCACTTGAAATATACGTTGTCAGGAGATTTAGCTTCCTTTGTAGTGAGACCATCAAAGCTGTGTCTACATCTATGTGACCTGGAGGTCATGGTATCTTATTTTCCAATGAACATGAGGCAGCAGTGCTGAATTCTCTCTTTGTAGGTCAACTGTGGCCACTGGTGTCTAAGTGTCTCCTCGTGTGGACTGTGAAGCCATTTGGTCATCCTCCAATTTTCATGGTTTTTCTTCCTGATGCACTGGGAGTTCGGTAATTGCTTCACGAAATACAAGGAGTTCAACTGGGACACAGTGCTGGATGGAGTTTTGTCACATGTGGTGGGACAGGGTCTGTAGGATTATGCACCAACCAGGCTTCTGTCCAACATAGCTTGCCCCCTTTGCCAAAGCAACCTGATTCTGAACATTGCCCTGAAACCTATCCATACAACATGATGCCTTTACATATAAGGGTCTGCTGACTGCACAATGTTAGTCGAAGTCATTTGGAAGCCAATGGTAGATCCACATGAAACTACCATAGCTGTTTTATTTCACACCTGGCCACCTTTGTTCTAGGCCCACTACTCAGCAGGGTCCAACTAACTGGCATCTCTGATCTTCACAATTTTCGTGAAACCCAGTCAATCAAGGCACTGTCTGGTACACTCATGATCAGCAACAGGATATCCAATGGTTCTCCAGTGCCACCTGGCCATGGGAATTACAAAAAGTTCATGTTATATATTGAGCCATATTTCAAGAATGAAGTTGGAGGCACTGAGTTTTTCAATTAATTCAATAACCATCAAATGGTGAGGAAGCTAATTTCAATGAAAGCTCTGGAGGACTATCACAGGAGAGGCTTCACAAAGAGTGGCCAAAAGTTCACATGAACCCAGGCCCATTGAGGTCTACAATGTGAAGTCCATGTGTGTTTTGACTCTCAACTATGGCTGTCAAATCTTTCACAATAAAATCATGTGATATCCTGGCTGAGATTCCCAGTGCTCTGTGGAAAGCCACTCTGGGCGTAGATCTCAGTTTCCAAGGGCCAATCTTATGTGTGGCCTCCTAATATGCCAACACAATTCATGGCAATACTTCTTTGAGGTCAATTCCAGAACTCAGTCTTTATGGGGAATCACACCAGAGTTCAAGCCCAGGTGGACCCAGTCATCTCTTCCTACCACCACACAAATGACCACAATTAAAACCAAAAAACTCCCACATTGCCCTCATCTTCTTATATATAGACACTCATCATAACCTCTGGCTGGAGGTTTCCTTGAGGGGTGCAGCCCAAGGCAGTGTACAAAATAAGCTCCCGTGCCCCTCATTTGCCTAAAGTCATGGTGGCCTGGACATGCTTCCTGTGAACCAGGAGTGATCAAATAGACCTGCCATTAATACTGCTCCGCTTCTCCAATTTGAGGCCTACTGACTGTGCGTTTTAGATTCTTTATGTGAATTAATGTCATGAGAAAACCCAAGCAACTATGAGCTAGCCTCTGTAGGATTTAAAGAATTCACTTGACCCAAAGGATCTCTATTCTCACTTAATTGAGATCAGGAACCTTACAGAGGAAGTCAAGAGACTCTATCCACAATGACTGTTCTTTTAGCCATTTTGGTTTTGGATGCACACATAGCAGGAGTTGGCCATCCATAAGGCAAGCGGCAGTCCATTCCTAAATTTGGTAGAATGAATGCTGGGGAGCTTTCTCATAGACAGGACACATCCACTGATGCATTATCTTTTCTAATGTCTACAACCACGGACAGTGAATTACAGACACAGAAACACTCACATTGTCAAAAGACTTACTAGAAATAGTTCACTCCAAACCAAACAAACCGCTTTTCCTACCTATTCTCAGAACATGAGACAAAACCCCAAACTCATACCCAAACCCACAAAGGCACCTCCTTCCCACAAGTAGGTCTGTGACTATTCGGAGTGTCCTCTGACTGGAGGGCCATACAATGTTCCTCCAAAATAGCCTGTCCTGTCTCAGATTTTGTGTCTTTGGCCAACTTTCTGAAGTTGTCAGGAGTCAGCGGTGAGGCACTACCTTCTTTCTCAGGAAAGGCCCCTCTTCAGAGCTTTTCTGCCATTTAGACATCCTAACATCAGTAGTTAGCAAGAAAGAATGACCCTGTCCTAGGGAAATCCAAAAAGTGAGAACACTGGGACTGGGACTAGGACTGGCACTGTTTAACAGGCTTCCTGGATCCCAAGATCAGAGAGTTCCATCACAAAGGAAGTGAGGTGAGGTCACTTCCTTCAGGAACAGAATGAATTCACTGCCTTGGCAACCATTTTGTCTTAACAGTTGCTTCCAAGGGTCCCATGAGATGGAGGCTGCCCCTGGTTCCTGTGACACATTCACAAGTTAGAATGGTATATCAACCATAGGCACCTGGGAACAACTCTCCACACAGGTCTCATTTGGTCCATCTTCTCTGCATTAAGAATAGAGAGGCTGATTCAGACACAACCCTTCATCCTGACCAGGTTGTTCGCCATGGAAGATGACTTTTGCTCAATCAGGTCCTTCAAAGCTGCCTACATCTTCTTCAGGGATCATTTTTGCATGGATCTTTGAGGTTCTCAGCAGATGGAAGATCCCCTACATTCCTGGATTGTAAGACCAACTCTGTCCCTGCTCCTCTGAAAAGTTAGATTGAGGTAACAGTATATGGTTAGGGTTGATAACATGTTCGATTTGGGTTAGGAATCATTCTGCTGCATGAATAATGGTATTGGGGGATGCCACCGAGGACTCGAGAAATCGAGGAACAATTGTCTCATCGACTCAGTGATTTTTTGTTTCAGATTCGGTATTGCCAGCCCATAGGGTTTTGCCTGCTATGCAGTCCTGGTCTCAGTTTTGGACGTCCATTGCCTGTCTTTATTGTCTTGTCTTGTCTGTGTTGTGTGTTGTTGCATTCACTGTTTGTGTATCTTTCAATATGGGAAAGAGCACTTCAATGTCTCTGTCCCTGACCCTTGATCACTGGACCAAAGTTCGCTTAAGGGCTCAGAATCTTTCTTTTTCAGTAAAACTCCAGACTTGCCAGACTGTCTGTGCCTCAGAATGTTTCACCTTTCAAGTCGGATTGCCCCTAGAAGCATCTTTCTTCTTCCCACTAATTTAAAAAGTCAGAGATATTGTCTTTCAGCTGCGCACACATAGCCATCCTGATCAACAGCCATGTATCTTAACTTTGCAGGACCTCTGCAAGTCTCCTCCTCCATGCGTGAAGCCTTTCCTTGTCCCTTTCCCTGCTCGTACTGCTTCCCCCATGATCTCTCAAACCCTCTGCTTCTCCTCCTCCACCACCCTCTGTTCTCCCTGAGTCACAAGATTTGACTCTACTGGACTCTCATCCCCCTCCTTATACCCTGCCCTCATCCCCCAACCACCAACCCCCTCTAAGTTATTCCCCTGCAGCTGACTCAGCCTCTCCGCCATTGGAGGAAGCTAAGCTGGCCCTACGCCCTCCAGATAACTCCCCCACAGCACACACAGCCCCACATCCCCAGGAGGAAGCTGGCCCGGCTAAGGGAACTCGCTGTCTTCGAATGATTGAAAACCCTGGAATTCCCGTGATGCTTTCAGAACATGAGAGAAAACCACAAACTCACACCCACACCCACAAAGACACCTCCTTCCCACAAGTAGGTCTGTGACTATCCGGAGTGTCCTGTGACTGGAGGGCCATACAATGTTCCCCCAAAATGGCCGGTGTGTCTCAGATCTTGTGTCTTTGGTCACCTCTCTGAAGTTGTCAGGAGCCAGCAGTGAGGCACTACCTTCTTTCTCTGGAAATGCCCTTCTTCAGAGCTTTCCTGTTATTTGGCCATCCTAACATCAGTAGTTAGCAGGAAAGAATGACTCTGTCCTCGGGAAATCCAAAAAGTGAAAACACTGAGACTGGGACTAGGACTGGCACTGTTTAAGTGGCTTCCTGGATCCCAAGTTCAGAGAGTTCCATCACCAAGGAAGTGAGGTTAGGTCACTTCCTTCAGGAACAGAATGATTTCACTGCCTTGGCCACCATTTTGTCCTATCAGTTGCTTCCAAGAATCCCATGAGATGGAGGCCATGCGTGTTTTGAATCTTAATTATGGCTGCCAAGTCTTTAAGAATAAAAGCATATAATATCCTGGCTGAGATTCCCAGTGTCCTGTGGAAAGCCACCCTCGAACTAGATCTCAGTTTCCTAGGGCGACTCTCATGCGTGGCCTCTTAAATCCCAACACAATTCATGCCAATACTCCTCTGAGGTCAGTTCCAGAACTCAGTCTCTAAGGGGAATCACAGCAAGTTCAAGCCCAGGTGGACCCAGTCATCTCTTCCAACTGCCACACAAATGACCACAAATAAAATCAAAACACTCCCACATGGCCCTCATGTTCTGCCATATAGACACTCATCATAAACTCTGGCTGGAGGTTTACATGAGGGGCGCAGCCCAAGTCAGTATCCAAAATAAGCTCCCCAGCCCCTCATTTGCCTAAAGTCTGGGTGGCCGGGACACCCTTCTTGTGAACCAGGAATGATCAAATAGGCCTGCCGTTAATACTGCTCTGCTTCTCCAAATTGAGGACTACCTACCTTGGGGATTAGATTGTTAATGTCAATTGGTGTCATGAGAAAGCCCTAGCAGCTATGGGCTGGCCTCTGCAGGGCTTGGAAGAACTCATTTGACCCAAAGATTCCTATTCTCATTTGATGGAAGTCAGGAACCTTACAGAGGAATGCGAGATACTTCACCCACAGTGACTGCTCTTTTGGCCATTTTGGTTTTGGATGCGCACATAAAATCTTTCTTTAGATCCATCAGGTGCTGAGAATCTAAGCCATAGCCTCACATAGGCCAAGAGGCTGATTCAGACACATCCCTCTCCAAAGCAATTAAGCAAAGAGCCACAGATGTTGCCCATTCATTTCCATTTGAAAACTCTTTCTTCAGGCTTTCTAAAGGGTTGGCCTGAGGCAAAGACCTTACTGAAATTCAGGGCAACAGAACAATAGGTAATTAGAAGGAACAAACCAGGGTTTCTTCACTGAGAAATGTAAAATCCATTGGTGTGCCACTACCTGCTTTCTCAGGAAAGGCCCCTATTCAGAGCATCCCTGGCATTTGGCCATCCTCACATCTGTAGGTACCAAGATAGCTTGACTCTGTCCTTGGTAAATCCAACAAGTGAGACCAATTGGAGTGGAACTGGGACTGGCTCTGTGTGCCTGGCTTCCTGGATCCCACATTCCATCACCAAGGAAGTGAGGTCAGGTCACTTCCTTCAGGAACTGAATGAGGTCACTGCCTTGGCAACCATTTTGTCCTAACAGTTGCTTCCAAGGGTTCCTTTAGATGGAGGCTGCCCCTGCTTACTGTGACACATTCACAAGTTAGAATGGTATATCAACCATAGGCACCCGGGAACAGCTTTCCACACAGGTCTCATTTTTCCATCTTTTCTACATTAAGAATAGAGAGGCTGATTCAGACACAACCCTTCATCATGACCAGGTTGTTCGCCATGGAAGATGACTTTTTCTCAATCCGGTCCTTCAGAGGTGCCTACATCTTCTTCAGGGATCATTACTGCATATACCTTTGAGGTTCTCAGCACGTGGAAGATCCCCTACATCCCTGTATTGTAAGACCAACTCTGTCCCTGCTCTTCTCTAAAGTTAGATTGAGGTAACAGTGTATGGTTAGGATTGATAACATATTCGATTCGAGGTTAGGAATCATTCTGCTGAATGAATAATGGTATTGGGAACCTGCAATATGTATAAGAATGTACAGGGGAAATATATGTATGAAAACAGAAATCTAAGTAACATTTGAAGCCCAGAAAAACATTGGGCCCTTGATTGGGATACTTAGCTTTGAATAAATCGATATACAATGACATAGAACCTTGTACCTTGGATAATTGAATGTAGAAGAGAACATCCAGTACAAAAGGATAGTCAGTAGTGAAAGGTTATTAAAATAGTTAATTGTCACTTCCTGTTTTTCTGTATGCTTAACAAAACACTGTTGAAATCTTGAGAACTGTTTGCTAATCTTGTTCCCAGAATGTACTGTCCCCAACTGCCAAACTCTAGAATATGCTCGCTCACCAGGTTGCATGTAAACCGCCCACTCGCCCTTACCCATCAGTATACTTCCTCCCTGCCCTCTCAAGGAAAGTAAATAATCCCTGCTTAAACTGTTGTCAGGGCTCTCTGCTCTATTCAAGTGAGCTCTGAGCCCCAGCATGCTGGACCCCAAATAAACCCTTTGCTGTTGCATGAGACAGTCTCTTGGTGGTCTCTTCCTCTGACACTCGCCGGACCTTTACATATTGACGTTCCTCCGAGTTCCGTCACTGGCGGATGAGAGACCCCCAAAGGGCTCCTCTCGGAGCAAGTAAGGCACCTCTTTCTGGTTTCAGGATTCATGTTAGGGCTTGGCAATATCGCTTGCGATGAAGAGCCTGAGTTCTCTCCGACTTTGGCTGAGAGACCTCTCACAGAGACACAGGGCACCTCCCTGGGGGACGCCGCAGAGGACTCAGGAAATCAAGGAACAATTGTCTCCTCGATTCAGTGATATTTTGTTTCGGATTCGGTATTGCCATTCCATCGTGTTTTGCTGTCTACTGATTCCTGGTCTCAGTGATGTACGTCCATTGCCTGTCTTTATGGTCTTGTTATATCTGTGTCGTGTGTCGTTGCATTTAGTTTGTGTATCATTCATCATGGGACAGAGCACTTCAATGCCTCTGTCCCTGACCCTTGATCACTGGACCAAAATTCGCTTAAGGGCTCAGAATCTTTCTTTTTTTAGTAAAACGCTAGACCTGGCAGACTCTCTGTGCCTCAGAATGGCCCACCTTTAGAGTCGTATGGCCCCTAGAAGGATCTTTCTACTTACCACTAATTTAAGAAGTCAGAGATATTGTCTTTCAGCAGGGGCCACATAGTCATCCAGATCAACAGCCATATATCTTAACTTTTCAGGACCTCTGCAAATCTCCTCCTCCATGGGTGAAGCCTTTTTTTGCCCTTGCCTCTGCTCCTACTCCTTCCCCCATGATCTCTCAAACCCTCTACTCCTCCTCCTCCTGCAAACTCTGTTCTTCCTGAGTCACAAGATTTGACTCTACTGGACTCTTCTCCCCCTCCTTATCCGCTGCACTCGTCCTCTAACCCACAACACCCTTTAAGTGATTCCCGTGCTGCTGACTCAGCCTCTCTACCATTGGAGGAAGCTAAGCGGGTAATAGGGTCTGATAATGAACCCGTGTTCATGGTCCAGGTAAGTCAGGGGTTAGCCAGGAAACAGGGGATTAATTGGAAGTTATATTGTGCTTATAGACCCCAGAGTTCAGGACAGGTAGAAAGAATGAATAGAACCACTAAAGAGATTTAACGAAATTAAGCATAGAGACCAACATAAAAGATTGTATTATGCTCTTGCCTTATGCAATGTTTCATGCAAGAAATACTCCCTCTCTTTCTTTGAGTAACCGTACCCCCTGTGAAATTCTCTATGGTGGCCCTCCTCCAATAAGGGACCTAATCCCAACTCTAAGACCTAACCATCACTTTTATACCCCCTTGCTTGACAGACTTAAAGCTCTTAAAAGAACTCAGTGATACCTGTGAAAAAAGCTGGCCACTGCCTACCAAACTGGAAATGAGGGGACTCCACATCGATATCAAATAAGAGGGTTCATCTACTTAAGACGACATCAGGTGTCATCCCCGGAACCCCGCTGGAAAGGACCATACCAGGTGCTACTTATAACACCTACAGTGGTAAAGGTAGACAGAATCACTTCCTGGATCCATGCCTCTCATCCCAAGCCTGCGCCCTGTCCAGAATCTGGCTGGAAACTGGAAAAGACTGGTAATACTTTCAAATTGCATATTCGCCATGTGGATAAGGTTATAGACTCTCCCCTTGGCCACAAGTAGTCTTAACCCTCATCAGCCCATTCAGCAGCGATGGCTGATCACAAATTCTACTGGAAAAGAAGTATAATCAATCTCACAAAGAGTCAACTTAGGGACCTGGTGGCCATCTCTCTACCCAGACATTTGTCAGCTGGCTATATGTCATTCCTATTGAGATAACCCTGATGAAGAGGATCCCAATAAAATTCCATTAAATCCCTTCTGTATCATAGATAATGGAAACAAACATTATGGATGTAGGGACACGCAAACCAGATGCAGGTTGGCTAGGCTAGATTACTATGGTTGCCTGGCAGACTATCAAAAACACAAAACGTCACGGATGGTGGGGAAAAAGCCGACTTCTTCTGTATGTCATCGGGATGTGAGCATACAGGGGCTGCCTGATGGAATCCAAACTCCTCATCAAACTCAGTACACAGCATTGGCCATAGTACCAATTAGATAACCAAAACCGATGGCCCCCAGAGGGGTCTCTAGATCCTCAAATTCTGGGTGACCTTTTTAACTTCTGCAAGTGCTCAAAAGTGTGAAAGGAGATTCCAATATGTGGAAGCCTTTTCCCTCCTTCACTCACATCCTGAACTATGCTTCTCCAATAGATCCTCACTCTCAGCCTTCTGCTCCAGACTCTCTGCTGTCACTCCCACCTCAGAAACCTGATTTCTCTCCTCGAATTACTAGATCAAAACCCCCTAACTTCGCCGGTTCTCAGGTAGCAGGTACTAAGGCACCCCTGTACCCACTCACTCCTCTCTTCTCCTGTCAGTGCCTGCACCGGGTCCCACCAGGACCTCTTACTAGCTAACCCAAAGCTCAAACCAGCTGAGGAGAGCCCTCAGACCCCTATCCAAGATGTAATAAAAATGGCCTTTAAAGTTGCTTTGTCATCACTGAAAACAGTTTACTAAGAATTTGAAGTGTCTCACAGGGTTTTGGGATACTCACTCCCATCTTCCCCTCTACTCTACCTGTTCTACTGGTCATGTTTTTGTTGCTAAGAAATCCAAAACCCCTTTCCCATTATTCTTTTACATCTCTCCTTCCTCATTCTCAGATCCTCGGAGCTGCTCTCAGCCCCACCTTCCCCGTGTTTCCCCTCTGTGCCAGGCCCACAGAAAAGTATTAACTGACCTTCTCCAGAAGTCTTCACCATGGCTGACTTTAGAACTTTCAGCAAAAGGCTCCATATAAAAGAGTTCAATGTAGATAAACTTTCACTTTTTGTATTGCCCTATTCTACTTGGCCACTGGCTAAAAAACTCAGCACTTCTAAGCTAGACAACCCCTTACTAGTTTTTCCCAAAATATGTGAACAATGCCTCTGGCCTTGAGCTGGCGCTTCACAGAGATGCCTACATTTGTAAGATTAAGAAGTTACCAACTAGGCTCCTTGGTAACAGCTGGCAGGGGGGAAAAAGAAAGGGAAGAAAAAGCTCTCACCCTGCCAGGCGTCCTTTAAAAGTAAACTTGCACAGAATAGAGAAAAAAACAGAAACAAAATTTGCTTTTTGTTAACTTCTGCAAACTGTGAACTTCTGAGCCCCTTCCCTTACATGTTGGGTACAAAATTCTGAAACTATCTAAACTTGGGGTTCAGGGGATGAATTGATTACAACAGAAGCAATGCCCTCTGAATCCGGTTGCACCCAATTAGGACTGTTTCCCTGTTTTTGGTGCTATCTTAGGTTGCCTTGCCTCGTCCGTCCCTACAACAGTATTATTCTATATACTTAAATATTGTTTATGTTTTCATGAAATGGTCAACAGATATGATTAATTATGTAATGGTGCAGATGTTTCCCAGAGTGCACTATCATAACACAGGTTCATTTGAAATCAAATAGGGGGGGCATAGAACCCGGTTCCCCTGGGAACATATACCCTCACTTTAGCCATCCTATTAGGAATAGGAGTTGCTGCAGGGGTGGGCACAGGAACCACTGCCCTGGTCCATGGGACACAACAAATGACCCAATTAGAAGCAGCAATAGACCAAAACTAAGATATTAGAAACCTCCATCAGAGCTTTGCAGGAATCTTTTACCTGTCTCTCTGAACTTATGTTACAGAACAGTCGAGGGTTGGACCTCCACTTCATGAGAGAAGGAGGCCTTTGTGCTGCATTGAGGGAAGAATGTTGTTTCTATGCCGACAATACTGGAGTTGTAAAAAAATCTATGAGTAAATTAAAAAGACAACTTGAAGAGAAACAACCAGAGATAGAGGCCCAAAAATGGTTGTTTGAGTCTTGGTTCACACAGTCTTCATGGTTAACTATGCTTTTATCAACCCTGGCCGGTCCAATAATACTCTTCATATTGTTGCTAACTATAAAACCATGTTTGCTCAACCGTGTAATTTCTTTTCTCCAAGCTCAAATTGGACAAGTTAAACTTATGGCAATACCCCACTAGCAGACATAGAATGTACACCCAAAAATGATCACTTTTATGACTAAAAGTAGCCAGAAGAAGAAGTGGAGAATAAAAGGTTAATAAAATTAGTACTTGTCACTTCCTGTTTTTCTGTATGCTTAACAAAACACTGTTGAAATATTGACAACTGTTTGCTAATCTTGTTCCCAGAATGTGCTGTCCCCAACTGCCAAATTGTACAATGTACTCCCTCACCAGTTGCATGAAAACTGCCCACTTGCCCTGACCCATCAATAAACTTTCCTCCCTGCCCTCTCCAAGGAAAGTATATAAGATTTGCTTAAGCTGTTCTCAGGGCTCTCTGCTCTATTCAAGTGAGCACTGAGGCCCAGCATGCTGGACCCCCAATAAACCCTTAGCTGTTGCATGAGACAGTCTCTTGGTGGTATCTTCCTCTGCCGCTCACCCGACATTTATTGGATGATTGAATGTAGAAGAGAACATCCTGTCAAAAAGGTATAGTTCGTAGGATTAGGAAGATAGTTGGTAGGTTTAGGAAGAAGCGTGAGTATAGGATTTGGAAAAAAAGTTCTTTAGCAATAGGGTTTCAGTTAGAGAGTGAAGTTAAATGTCAGCACACGTGAAGAGTCAGTCACAATGACAAACTGGACAAAATATGTAGGAAAGCAGATATCAATGGAAACATTACAAAATCAGGCAAAGTATAAAGTGATTGACAGGATTAGAGATTTTCAAGAGGGTTGAGTTTGAATATATAATCTTGGGAAGAAACAAATATGTAGTCACCAATAGGATTGACATTTGAGAGCACTAGGCAACCTAGACATGGAAGTTTTTAGTAATACATGTTCACTTTACATTGTGGCTTTGGTACAATCATAAGCATGACACTTGCATTTTGTGTCCAGAATATTACTGTGATTAAATGTATATTTAGATCAGGGGCCATGAGTATTTCTTCCACCATATCTGGGAGCAATATTTGAAGACGTATAAATTCATATTGGGGAAACAAAGAGGTGTACCCTGTGACTATGAATATAGAGATAATGCATGAGTAGACATTACTGTGAATATATAATGAAACTGGTTCCACTTTTAATAATGATTTGAATTGATATCTGAAAACTTATAAGAAATCTTATATTGATATACAATCATTCATTCCAACCTGTTACACAAATAATGGTAATATTAGGGTTATGGTTTATCATGAAGAATGTGTGAGTTTTGCTACAAAAGTGATTATGGAAATCAAAAATAATATGTGTGGAAATAAGTCTCATGAAAAGACAAGCCAAGAAAGATGGAGGAATACATGTGTTCTGAAGCAGGAAGTCATTGAAAGTGAAAAAAATTGTCTATAAATTTTCTAACTTGTGCTTGAAATATATATATCCTATGATATGTATGAACTGAAGAAATAGTAATGTACCAGTGTTGAATAAAAATGAATGTTAAACTACACATCATGTCCCATCAGAATCTACTTGCATTGATGTTAAACTTACTGTAGAAATATTAGGATTTGTAGGCACCATTCACTGAAATTAGTTTTCAGTAATAGGAAACAAATATGTATTTCAGGTGGATGAATATTTCTGAGAATAATTTTGTGAAAAGTTGATTATAAATCCACATACAAGAATATGAATGAATTTAGGGAGTGTATAGTAAAACCCATTTTTCATAATTTGAAAAATCTGGAGAGTATTTTATATATATATATATATATATATATATATATATATATATATATATATATATGCAGAGAGACATTAAAAATAGCAATATATATTCCAATGGACAATCACCATGAAATATACATCATCCACAGATGCAAAAATATTCATTTTGCTGAACATGGATTTATGTATAATGTTGTTAAACCAGGAAGCTCACCCATAGTTTGAATATTCAGTTCAAACAGCATTTAGGAGGAGTGATCTCTTCTCACAATTTGTACTTGCAAAGTCAGCCAGCTGAAAAGAATGTACATGTGATACCAGGTAGGATTCTATATGTGCATATAAAATTGCTTGTGCTTAACAGGCTACAGAGAAATGGAGACAGGAATTCACATATTTTTTAACTTTACATACACATGGTGAACTATTTCAACAAATAATTGACTAGATTTATAACTCCTACCCTATATAACACAAAAGGCAAGTGCAAAAATACAACATGCCTCCTCTGAACTGCTTGCATTTCTATTCTGTTTTGGTTAATTTTCTCCATCATATTAGAATTAGTAGTCAGAGACTATTAGGTAATGGGTTTGTGTCAGGGTTTCAGTATTTAGAATGGAAAATTGGAAAATGAATCCAACGTGTATGTTAATATGTGCTACCAAAAATCTTCCCACTCTCATCCAGAACAACGCCTTGACATTACCATCAATCCCAAGTAAGACACAATTAGAGAAAAGTTAGAAAATCTGTGAATATATTTATGGAATGGAAAATGCTGAGGATTTCACAACCTTGGAGGTGGTAGAGGAGTCTCCAAAAGTAAGGGACAGGGTAAACACTCCACAAACATGGAGTGCTGCTGGCCTAAAGTCTTCTAGAGAAACTGCATCTGAGGGTGGGTACTTGAAATATATGTTGTTGTCAGGAGCTTTAGATTCCTTTGTAGTGAGACCAACAAAGCTGTGTCTGCATCTATGTGACCTGGAGGACATGGTATGTTATTTTCCAATGAACCTGAGGCAGCAGTGCTGAATTCTCTCTTTGTGGCCAGTGGGGGCTAAGTGTTTCCCCGTGTGGACTATGAAGCCATTTGGTCATCCTCCACTTTTCCTGTTTTTTTTTTTTTTGCTGCTGCACTGGGAGTTAAGTATTTTCTTCATGAAATACAAGGAGTTCAACTGGCACACAGTGCTGGAGGGAGTTCTGTCACTTGTGGTGGATCAGGGTATGCAGGAGAAAGCACAAACCAGGCTTCTATCTCACATAGCAACCTGAACCACCTTGAATATAGCAACCTGATTCTGAACATTGCCCTGAAAACTCTCCATATAACAAGATGCCTTTGCATAGAAGGGTCTGCTAGCTGCACCATGTCAGTCAAAAGCCATTTGGAAGCCAATGGCGGATCCACATGGCCCCACCACAGATGTTTTACCACACTCCTGCCCACCAATTCTCTAGGCCCACTAGTCAACAGGCTCCAAGTTACTGACATCTCTCTTCTTCACCATTTTCATGAAACCCAGTCAATCTAGGCACTGTCTGGTATACTCATGATCAGAAACAGGACATCCAAAGTTTCTCCAGTGCCACCTGGGTATGGGAATTTCAAAAATTTCAAGGTATTTATCTAACCATTTTTCAAGGATGAAGTTGGAGGCACTGTGGGTTTCAATTCATTCAGGAACCATTAAATGGTGAGGAATCTCATTTCAATGAAATCTCTGGAGAACTCTCACAGGCAAGGCTTCCCAAAGAGTTCCCAAAGGTCACATGAAGCCAGGCACATTGAGGTCTACTATGTGAGGTCGATGTGTGTTTTGGGGTGTGTTTAAGGCTGCCAAGTCTTTAAGAATAAAATCATATAATATCCTGGCAGAGATTCCCAGTGTCCTGTGGAAAGCTACCCTCGAACTAGATCTCAGTTTCCAAGGGCGACTCTCATGCGTGGCCTCTTAAATCCCAACACAATTCATGGCAATACTCCTCTGAGGTCAGTTCCAGAACTCAGTCTCTAAGGGGAATCAGAGCAAGCCCAGGTGGACGCAGTCATCTCTTCCAACTGCCACACAAATGACCACAAATAAAATCAAAACACTCCCACATGGCCCTCATGTTCTGCCATATAGACACTCATGATAAACTCTGGCTGGAGGTTTCCATGAGGGGCGCAGCCCAAGTCAGTATCCAAAATAAGCTCCCCAGGCCCTCATTTGCCTAACATCTAGGTGGCCTGGACATCCTACCTGTGAAACAGGAATGATCAAATAGGCCTGCCGTTAATACTGCTCTGCTTCTCCAAATTGAGGACTACCTACCGTGGGGATTAGATTCTGTATGTGAATTGGTGTCATGAGAAAACCCTAGCAGCTATGGGCTAACCTCTGCAGGGCTTGGAAGAACTCATTTGACCCAAAGATCCCTAATCTCACTTGATGAAAGTCAGGAACCTTACAGAGAAATGCGAGATACTTCATCCACAGTGACTGCTCTTTTGGCCATTTTGGTTTTGGATGCGCACATGGGATCTTTCTTTAGATCCATCAGGTGCTGAGAATCTAAGCCACAGCCTCACACAGGGCCAAGAGGCTGATTCAGACACATCCCTTTCCAAAGAAATTAAGCAAAGAGCCACAGATGATGCCCATTCATTTTCTTTTTTTTTTTAATTAATTTTTATTGTAGGTTGTTCAAAACAATACATAGTTCTTGATATATCATATTTCACACTTTGATTCAAGTGGGATATGAGCTCCCATATTTACCCCATATACAGATTGCAGAATCACTTCAGTTGCACAACCATTGATTTACATATTGCCATTCTGGAGCCCATTCATTTTCATTTGAAAACTTTTTCATCAGGCTTCATAAAGGGTTGGCCTGAGGCAAAGACCTTACTGACATTCAGGGCAACAGAACAATAGGTAATTAGAACGCACAAACCAGGGTTTCTTCACTGAGACTTTTCAAAATCCAGTGGTGTGCCACTACCTGCTTTCTCAGAAAAGGCCCCTCTTCAGAGCTTTTCTTCCGTTTGGCCATCCTCACATCTCTAGGTACCAAGATAGCCTGACTCAGCCTTTGGTAAACCCAAACAAGTGAGACCACTGGGAGTGGAACTGGGACTGGCTCTGTGTGCCTGGCTTCCTGGATCCCACATTCCATCACCAAGGAAGTGAGGTCAGGTCACTTCCTTCAGGAACTGAATGAGGTCACTGCCTTGGCAACCACTTTGTCCTCACAGTTGCTTCCAAGGGTCCCATGAGATGGAGGCTTCCCCTACGTCCTGTGACACTTTCACAAGTTAGAATGGTATATCAACCATAGGCAACCGGAATCAGCTCTCCACACAGGCCTCCTTTGGTCCATCTTCTCTACATTAAGAAGAGAGAGGCTGATTCAGACACAACCCTTCATCCTGACCAGGTTGTTTGCCATGGAAGATGACTTTTGGTCTCTCAGGTCCTTCATAGCTGCCTACATCTTGGACCTTTGAGGTTCTCAGCAGGTAGAAGATCGCCTACATTCCAGTATTATAAGACCAACTCTGTCCCTGCTCTTCTGTAAAGTAAGATTGAGGGAACACTGTATGATTAGGGTTAATAACAGGTTCGATTTGGGTTAGGAATCATTTTGCTGGATGAATAATGGTATTGGGAACCTGCAATATTGATAAGAATATAGAGGTGAAATGTACTCATGAAAACAGAAGTCTAAGTAAGACTTGATGCCCAGAAGGGTATTGGGCCCTTGATTAAGTTACTTACCATTGAATTACGTTCTGCACAGATGTCTCAGATAAATCCATATACAATGGCATAGGACCTTGTACCTTGGATGACTAAATGTCGAAGAGAACATCCAGTCAAAAAGGGATAGTCGGTAGGATTAGGAAGATAGTAGGTAGGTTTAGGAAGTAGAGTGAGTGTAGGATTTGGAACACATGTTATTTAGCAATAGTTACAGAATGAATTTAAATGTCAGCACATGTGAAGAGTCAATCACAATGATGAACTTGGGAAAATATTTAGGTAAGCAGATATCAATAGAGACATTATGAAATGAAGCAAAGTATAAAGTGAGAGATAGGCTTAGATATTTTCAACAGGGTTGAGTTTGAATATATAATCTTAGGAAGAAACAAATATGTAGTCACCAATAGGTTTGTCATTTGAGAGCATTAGGCAACTTGGACATGGATGTTTTTAGTAATCTATGTTCACTTTCCATTTAGGCTTTGGTACAATAAAAAATGTGAACTTTGAATTTTGTGTCCAGAATATTTTTGTGATTAAATGTACATGTAGATCTGGTGACATGAGTATTTCTTCCACCATTTCTGGGAGCAATATTGACTGACTACTACTGACTGATAGGTATAGATTCTTTATGTGATTTGGAGTCATGAGAAAAACCCAAGCACCTCTTCAGGGTTTCAAGAACTCATTTGACCCAAAGGATCCCTATTCTCTCTTGATGGAGGTCAGGAACCTAACAGAGGAAGGAAAGAGACTTCATTCACAATTACTGAACTTTTTGCCATTTTGGTTTTGGATGCACACATGGAATCTTTCTTTAGATCCATCAGGTGCTGAGAATCTAAGTCACACAGGGCCAAGAGGCTGATTCAGACACATCCTGTTCCAAAGCAATTAAGCAAAGAGCCACAGGTGATGCTCATTCATTTCCATTTGAAAACTGTTTTGTTCAGGCTTCACAAAGGGGTGGCCTGAGGCAAAGACCTTCCTGACATTCAGGACAACAGAACAATAGGTAAGCAAAAGGTCCAAAGCAGGGTTTCTCCACTGAGACTTTCCTGGTCACACTGTCCCTGCTCTTCGGTAAAGTTAGATTGAGGGAATATTGTATGGTTAGAATTAATAGCACATTCGATTTGGGTTAGGAATCATTCTGCAGGATGAATAATGGTATCAGGAACCTGCAATATTTACAAGAATATATAGATGAAATATGAGTATGAAAACAAAAATCTACGTAAGATTTGAAGCCCAGAAGGACATTGGGCCCTTTAGTGGGTTACTTAGCTTTGAATTATGTTCTTCACAGATGTCTCAGATAAATCGATACACAATGGCATAATACCTTGTACCATGGATGACTGAATGTCGAAGAGAACATCCAGTCAAAAAGGGAAAGTCAGTAGAATGAGGAAGATAGTTGCTAGGTTTAGAAACAACAGTGAGTATAGAATTTGGACCAAAAGTTCTTTAGCAATAGCTTTTCAATAAGAGAGTGAATGTAAATGTCAGGACATGTGAAGAGTCAGTTACAATGATGAACTGGGGAAAACATGTAGGTTAGCAGATATCAATAGAGACATTAAAAATCAGGCAAAGTATAAAGTGAGGGATAGAATTAGACATTTTCAACAGGCTTGAGGTTGAATACATAATCTTAGGAAGAAACAAATATATAGCGACCAATAGGAATTACATTTGAGACAATTTGGCAACCTGGACATGGATGTTTTTAGTAATCCATGCTCACTTTTCATTAAGGCTTTGGTACAAACATAAGAGTGACCTTTGCTTTCTGTGTCCAGAGTATTACTGTGGTATAATGTATATGTAGATCAGGTGACATAAGTATTTCTTTCACCATTACTGGGAGCAATATTTTGAAGACATATAAATTCATATTGGGGGAACAAAGCGGTGTACTCTGTGTCAATGAATATAGAAATAATTCATGAATAGACCATACTGTGAATAAATAATAAAAATGATTCCAACATTAAATAATGAATTGATTTGATATCTGAAAATATACAGAAAATCTTTAATTGATATACATACATTCATTACAACCAGTTATACATCTAACAGTAATATGAGGGTTATGGTTTATCATGAAGAGTGTGTGAGTTTTGCTTCAAAAATGATTATGGAAATCGAAAATAATGTGTTTTGAAAGAAGTCTCATGAAAAGACCAGTCAAGAAACCTGGAGGAATATATGAGTTCTGAAGCAGGAGGTGATTGAAATTGAAACAAATGTCTATAAATTTGTGAACTTGTGCAAGAAATATATATGCTATGATGTGCATAAACTGAAGAAATATTAATATACCACTGTTTAATAAAAATGAACTGCAAAATACACATCATGTCCCATAGGAAACTGCATGCATTGATGTTAAACTGGGTATTACTGTAGAAATATTAGGATTTGTATGCACCATTCTCTCAAGTTAGTTTTCAGTACTAGGAAACAAATATGTATTTCAGGTGGATGTATATTTCTGAGAATAATCTTGTGAATAGTTGATCATAAATTCACATACATGAATATGAATGATTTTAAGGAATGTATAATTAGACTCATATATTTGATAATTAGAAAAATTTGGAGAGTGTGTGTATACACACACACACACACACACATATACATATATATACACACACACAGACACACACACAGAGAAATTAAAATCTAGCAATATATATGCCAATCGAAATTCATCATAAAATATATACCATCCACAGATGCAAAAATAATTATTTCACTAAAAATGTTTTTATGTATAATGGTGTTCTACTAGGAAGCTCACCCATAGGTTGAATTTTCAGTTCCAACAGCGTTTAGGAAGAGTGATCTCTTCTCATAACTTCTATTGGCCAAGTCACAAACCTCACTAAAACGTACGTGTGATAACAGGTAGGATTCTACATGTGCATATAAAAATACATGTGTTGAATAGGCTACAGAGAAAGGAGACAGGAATTTGTTGAGAGCCACATATGAAGGGGCCCCAGCAAACTTCCAGCTGGCAGCAAATTTCCAGCTGTTGGATGATTATTGGCTAACAGTGGCCCCAGCAACATCTAGCTCATTGGAGATTCTCATTGAACTGTTTCCCTGCCCTTTCAGACTGCAAGCTGATGATTGGCTCACAGCGGCCCCAGCAACATCTAGCTGATTGGCTCCTCTGTGGTGATGCTCATTGGACAGTTTCCCTGCCCTTTCAGATCACGGAGCTGTTCATTGGGGGACTTTTTTGGCTCCACCCACGCAACCCAACCAATCGGCCTCAAGAGCAGGAGAATTGTGGAAGGTGGAGAGGCTTGTGGGAGTGACAGAGACTTTATAAGGAAGCCAGTGGTGGCAGTTGGGCTCTGAGGGTTTTTCCTGAGGAGCTGTTTTGTATGGCGTGTGTTTTTCTAAAAATAAAGCTCATTTCTTTTGACAAGTGGCTCCTAACTCTTCCCAGCCAGACTGCAGCATTTCCTCGCTTGCACAGGGAACGACTGAGGGTAAGTGATAAGGTAAACTGCTCGCCCCTGAGGGCAGGGCAAGAGGATGGGTAGCCATTTTAAGATTCCTCTTTAGTTTTGCTTCACTTTTGTTTTAAGCTGCCTGTCCATGGAGATGATTGAGACGGAAGAAAAACCACTCACATATGAGGAAAAACTATTCACGTCTGAGGAACAGATAGGGAGAAAGTACGGACACACATGTCAGGAGGAAAGAAAGGCTATAATGACTTTTTGTTGTTCCCTTTTTATTTCAGTCTGTCTCTGTTTTGTTTGGAGTCATCCTGTTGGGTTTTATTATAGTAGAAATACGGGATCAGAAATTAGTAAAAAACAAACTGAAAGAGTGTTAAGTAAATTGTTAGAGGAAGGAGGTGTATCAGTAAAATCAAGAACAGTCAGGGCATACAGTGATAAAATACAAAAATGTACCCCATGGCCTTTTAAGGAGGAGTTGTTAAGTATATCATAATGGAACCATCATGGTGAAGATTTCAAAAGAGTAGAAAAGAACAGCCCAGGGACTCAGCCAGTTGGCACATTGCCATTGTGGACGTTCATATCTGCTTTGCTTAGTCCAAAGCATTCAGTTAAGACACAGATAGAGGAATAAAGCTTAGAGCAGAAAAAGCCATCAGGGGCAAAGTTACAAAAGGAGACTGCTACTAACATCTTTCTCTCACCAGAGGGCATAAGTGTCCAACAACAGCGCCACCTCTACAGGAAACTGTTACTAACACCTTTCTATCACCAGAGGATGTAAATGTCCAACTAACAAGGCCACCTCCATATGCTGGGAGGCCCCCAACCCCCGCAGTTGATAGTTCGGTTCCTGAGACAGGATCTCAAGTATTTACATGCCCGGTATTTTAGGTAGGAGGGCAGAGAATTCACCTTGCTTTAAATTTTAAAATAGTGAAGCAGCTAAAAGAGGCTGTAACAACCTATGGTCCTCAAGCACCCTTCATTGTAAGCTTGGTCCAATCTATTAACAACTTAAATGTGATGCCAGTAGATTGGGCTAATATGTGTAAAGCTGTGCTAAAGGGAGGACAATACCTGTTATGGAAGGTTGCCAATGAGAAATTTTGCAAGGAGACGGCTAGGCGAAATGCAGCAGCTGGTTATCCTCAGAGAAATCTAGATATGTTGTTAGGAAAGGGACCTAATGAGGATCAGCAGCAACAAATTCCATATGATCATGGTATATACGAATTAATTGCTGTAGAAGTGGTTAGGGCATGGAAGACTTCACAAGGACTTGGAGGATTACAAGGTCAATTATCTAAGGTAATACAAGGAGCTAATGAATCTTATGCTGAATTTGTAGATAGGCTTATTAAAACAGCTACCAGAGTTTTTGGGAATACAGAACAAGCAATTCCATTAATAAAACAACTGGCTTATGACCAAGGGAATTGTTGGTGCAGAGATATCATTAGACCATGGAAACATGAAGATTTAAACACATATATTAAATTATGTAGAGACATTAATGAATAAGAGCAAGTCGTTGCAGCTACAGTAAAACAGGCTTTAGATGCCAGGCCAAGAACATGCTAGAATTGTGAAGAAAAGGACATTTTAAAAGGAATTGCCCCATAGGAGGAGGGTTTAACAAAACTAGGAATCAAAGGAGTAGAATACCGTGTATTTGCCCACGATGCCATAGAGGAAGACATTGGGCTAATGAATGTCATTCTCAAACAAACATAGAAGGTAATTCATTATCAAAAAATGAACAAAGACTAGGTGTTTATCCACAATATTATGGAGAAAGGCATCGGGCTCCACTGCCAAAAAATGGAGAGGTGGGCCCAATGCTCTGGGTCCCAAAACCACAAATATACGGAGCACTGGAGGAACCCAGCAACCCCATCAGGATAGTGCACAGGACACATTTTTTATCAGATCCCTCGTCAGACAAACCAGAGGGAGTACAGGGTTGGACATCAGCGCCTCCGCGAGATCAGTACTAATTCCAGAGATGAGAGTTCAAATAATTCCTACAGGGCTGAAAGTACCTCTTCCCAAAGGAACAGTAGGCTTATTATTAGGATGCAGCTCTTCTACTCTAAAGGGACTTAGGATAATTCCTTGGGTAATTGTTTCCGATTATGAAGGTGAAATAAAAATTATAGCCAGTTCTCCAAAGGATTTATCAGTAATTTCACCAGGAGATAGAATAGCACAGTTATTAACAATACTCAGCCTACATAATAAATTTTCTAGTCATTCTGTAGAAAGAGGTTCCATGGGATTAGACTACACAGGTGTAGATTGGGCTATGCTTTCTTTAAATTTAGATTCTCGCCCCATGCTAAAACTAAATATTCAAGGACATGAATTTAATGGGCTACTGGATACAGGTGCAAACTCTAGCATCATCTCTCATCAAGAATGGCCAAAACATTGGCCATTACAACAAGCCACTCAAATGCTTTGAGGCCTAGGAGTGGCGACTAATCCCCTTAAAGGTGCAATTGTATTAGATTGGAAGGATCCTGAAGGATGTGAAGGAACTATACAGCCATATGTATTGGATCATCTTCCCGTTAATTAATGGGGATGAGATGTCCTTGATCAATTAGGTTTGACATTAACAAATAAGGTCAACCAAAATGCACCCACTACTATGGCTAGACAAGGTTTTAGGAAAAGAAAAATATTAGAAAAACAAGAAGAAGGTATAGGAGCACCAACACAAATAGATCAAGGAACAGACAAAAATGTGTTGGATTTTCAGAAAGGGCCACTGAGACAATAAAAATTACTTGGAAATCAGAAAGACCAGTATGGGTTCCTCAATGGCCCCTGACTAAAGAAAAGATACAAGCAGCCCATGACCTGATCAAACAACAATTAGTGGAAGGACATATACAACCTTCTGTATCTCCCCATAATACTCCCATTTTTGTCACCAAAAAGAAATCTGGTAAATGGACATTATTGCAAGATTTAAGGACCATTAATAATGAGATGGTTATTACGGGACCTGCTCAATCAGGGATTCCTCAATTGTCTGCTTTGCCAAGAACTTGGTATGTTTTAGTTATACATATTAAAGATTGTTTTTTTTTCATTTCCAATTCATCCTGAGGATAGTCCACGTTTTGCATTTACTATCCCTGCACTGAATCATGAAGCTCCTTATCAGAGGTAAGAGTGGAAACTACTCCCTCAAGGGATGGCTAACAGCCCAACTACATGTCAAATTTATGTTAACAAAGTAATCCTGCCATTTAGAAATCAAAATCCTTAACTACAAATATTTCACTATATGGATGATGTATCATTTGCACACAAAGCTAAAAACACATTGCTAGAATGTTATGCCACACTTACAAACTGATTAAAAAAATTATAATCTAGAGATAGCAATAGATAAAGTATAATTAAAATTTCCAATAAATTATTTAGGAGTTCTATTATCCTCAACCATGGTCAGTCCACCAAAAATTCAAATAGGAGTAGATCAACTCCAATCAACTAATGACTTTCAAAGTTATTAGGAGACATAAATTGGATAAGGCCTTAACTAATTATACCAACAGGAGAGTTGGGACCTTTATTTGATATCCTAAAAGGTCTATTAGATCCAAATTCACCCAGAATGTTAACACCTGAAGCAAGAAAGGCATTAAAAATCATTGAAACATAAATGGGAAATATGCATTTGGATAGAGTTGATATAATTTTGCCTTTATTATTTATTGTACTACCAACAAAAAAAAAGTATTTCTACAGGAGTATTTTGGCAAGAAGGTCCATTATTATGGATTCATTTATCTTATTCTTCTCACACTATTATTACTAGGTATCCTGAGACTGAGGGACAATTAATACTCATAGGAATAAAAGCAGCAAAGTGAGTGTGTGGAATTTCACCCAATAAAATTATTACTCCATATTCTTTGAATCAAATTGATAAATTAGCTAATGAGTTAAATACTTGTGCAGTAATCATGTGTAAATCAAATGTTTCATTTGATAACCACTTACCATCTAATCTTTTATTGTCTTTTTGGTCATCGCATCGTGTAATTTTTCCAAAAATGACAAGAAAACAAGTATCATGAATGCTCCAAGTATATTCACTGATGAGACAAATCATGGCACAGCAGCAATAGTTACACCTGATCAAACTTTTACATTTTTACTACCCAAACAATCAGCTCAAAAGGTAGAGCTTAGTGCAGTATTACAAGCTTTTGTGATGTTTAAAGATTCTGTATTTAATTTATTTTCCCTTAGTCAGTATATAGTTAATGCTATAGTATCCCTTGAAGATGCTGGTAGTATTTCCCCTTCTGCTACTGTTTTCTCTTTGCTTTCCAGTATACAATGTCTAATCTGGGACAGAAAAGATTCATTCTTTATAGGACATATCAGGGCACATACAGGATTGCCTGGAGCCCTTAGTTTTGGCAATGATTTAGCAGATTAAACTACACATGACTTACATACATATTTTCTCTACACTAGAAGAAGCTACAATTTTTCATAAAAAGTTTCATGTCAATGCTAATACTTTACAAAAGTGTTTTAAAATAACTAAGGAAAAAGATAGAAAAATAATAAAACAATGTCAAAATTGTGTGACCTTTTTACCACAAGTTAATCTTGGAGTCAATCCTAGAGGATTGATACCTAACCATATTTGGCAGATGAATGTCACACACTTGCCAGAATTTGGAAAATTAAAATATTTGCATGTTACAGTTGATACTTCTTCTAGATTTTTGATGGGCTCCCTTCATGCGGGGGAAAAAACTAAAGATGTTATAGCTCATTACTTACAAAATTTGCCACTTTGGACATTCCAAAACAGTTAAAAACAGATAATGCCCCTGATTATACTCCTACCTCTTTTAAACAATTTTTCTCATCATTTGGCATTACTCATATAACAGGAATCCCATACAATCCACAGGGACAATGCATAGTGAAAGAGCACATGAAACTATTAAAATGTACTTATTAAAGCAAAAAGACGCAATTGGGAAGGGGTATGAATTCCCCAAAGATAAATTAAAATAACCCTTTTTACTCTAAACTTTTTAAATTTGAATTCATCAGGACTTAGTGCTGCGGAAAAGCATATGTGTCCAAAAAATGTGCATAAGTTCAAGGTACTTTGGAATAATATTCTAACAGGACAACAGAAATGTCCTGACCCAATTATTGTCTGGACTCGGGGGTCTTTTTCTGTGTTTCTACAGGGAGAACAGCAGCCGATTTAAATAACAGAGAGATTAACTAAGGTCCTGACCCAGAGATTGCCTGGAGTCGGGAGTCTCTTTATGTGTTTCCACAGGGAGAACAGCAGCCAAATTGGATTCCAGAGAGATTAACTAAAGTACTGACCCAGTGATTGTCTGGAGTCAGGGGTCTGTTTGTGTGTTTCCACAGGAAGAACAACAGCCGATTTGGATTTCAGAGAGATTAACTAAAGTGATTTCTATAGACCAAAATAAGATGATTTGGCTCAAATCCATAACAGCTGATATCCAAAACTTCAGTTTCACTATCCTTACATCTGTGACAGTACAGGGATGCTTTTTTCAATATCTATTTTATTATTCCCCTTTCCCGTATCATGAAGTTTTATTTGTTTTTTTTGAGCTCATTGAGACCTAGGTTAATGTTTTGCTGATCAGTTCTATATTTTGACTATAGAGTTTTTAAACATTGCACTGGTGATTTCACCTGTGAAAAGTTATAAGGCCTTTACTATTATGTTATGTGTTGTATGTATTATATTATGTGTGCACACTTGTGTTTTGTGTTATATGTTTGAATGTACGTATGTCCATATATCATATATGATGAGTGCTCATAAAAAAATGTATGCAAATATTTTTTTAATTCACGTGATCTAAATGGTTTAATTTAAATTGAGTAAACAACTGTTGAGCATTGTTTTAATATGTGAACAAAAAAGGAAGTTAACAGACCTGTTTGTTTACTTCATCTTTTCATTTCATTATATTTAATAATTCTCTTCAAAATAATGTAAATTTTTAAGAAAATTATTTTCTTTTAGTGCCTTCTGGAATGTTAAATAATTTTCCTTTACCCATTATTGCCAGAATTTCTATCTTCATACCAGTGCCGTTGAAGTCAAAGATAAAACCAATCTACAGCTTCTGCAATAGCCATCCTTGAAATTCTTGCAGAACTTGTCAGGACTATGTATCACTTTTATGCATTGTGAACTCTCTCTTGGTGAAGCCACTTGTGGTAGTGTTGGGGTATATATGCTGACGCTATCAGCAGTGGTACAATATTTCCAAAAGTAGCCATCAATTGGCTTGGTGTGTCTTCCTTATTCTCACTTGATAGAGGTCAGAAACCTTACAGAGGAAGGGGAACGACTTCATCCACAATGACTGCTCTTTTAGCCATTTTGGTTTTGGATGCACACATGATATCTTTCTGTAGATCCATCCATCTAAGAATCTAAGCAACAGATTCACACAGGGCCAAGAGGCTGATTCAGACACATCCCTTTCCAAAGCAATTAAGCAAAGAGCCACAGGTGATGCCCATTCATTTGCATTTGAAAACTGTTTTCTTCAGGTTTCACAAAGGGGTGGCATGTGGGAAAGACCTTCCTGACATTCAGGGCAACAGAACAATTGTTAAGCAAAAGGCCCAAACAGGGTTTCTCCACTGAGACATTAGTAGTCACACTGTTATCTGAGTTTTCTGAGATGCTCGCCATTCCCTTCAGCTATCCACTACATGGCCATGTCAGAGCTTGGAGGTGGCACATATCTTGGATACAAAACCATGAGCCTCTTCTGGAGAGTGGCCAGATTTCAGGAAGAAAACAGGAACTTAGGAAGATAGCAGGTGTTGCCCATCAATAAGGCAAGCTGCATTCCATTTATAAATTGGGCAGGATGAATGCTGGGAAGCTTTCTACTAGTCAGGACACATCCATTGATGCATTCTCTTTTCTAATATCTACAACCACGGACACAGTGGGGTACACAGACACAGAAACACTCGCATTGTCAAACGACTTACTAGAAACAGTTCACTCCAAACAAAACAAACCGCATTTCCTACCTATTCTCAGAACATGAGACAAAACCACAAACCCTCACCGACACCAACAAAGCCCCCTTCTTCCCCCAAGTAGGTCTGTGAATATCTGGAGTGTTCTCTGACTGTGGGGCATTCTAGGTTGCCCCGAAATGGCCTGTCCTGTCTCAGATCTGGTGTCCTTAACCAACTCTCTGAAGTTGTCAGGAGCCAGCGGTGAGTCACTACCTTCTTTCTCAGGAAAGGCCTCTCTTCAGAGCTTTCCTTCCATTTGGCCATGCAAACAGGATGGTCCAAAGTAGGTACCAAGAAAGACTGACTCTGTTATCTAGAATTCCAAAAATTGAGACCACTGGGACTGGGACATGGACTGGCACTGTTTGACTGGCTTTTTGTATCCCAAGATCAGAGAGTTTCTTCCCCAAGGAAGTGAGGTGAGGTTACTTCCATGAGGAACTGAATGAGTTCACTGCCTTGGCAACCACTTTGTACTAAGAGTTGCTTCCAAGGGTCCCATGAGATGGATGCTGTCCCTGCTTCCTGTGATACTTTCACAAGTTAGAATGGTATATCAACCATAGGCACCCGGGAACAGCTCTCCACACAGGTCTCATTTGGTCCATCTTCTCTACATTAACAATAGAAAGGCTGATTCAGATACAACCCTTCATCCTGACCAGGTTGTTTGCCATGGAAGATGAATTTTGCTGTCTCAGGTTTTTCAGAGGTGCCTATATCTTCTTCAGTGATAATTTCTGCATGGAGCTTCAGTTCCTGAAGGAAGTGACCTGACCTCACTTCCTTGGTGATGGAATGTGGGATCCAGGAAGCCAGGCACACAGAGCCAGTCCCAGTTCCACTCCAATTGGTCTCACTTGTTGGATTTACCAAGGACAGAGTCAAGCTATCTTGGTACCTACAGATGTGAGGATGGCCAAATGCCAGGGATGCTCTGAATAGGGGCCTTTCCTGAGAAAGCAGGTAGTGGCACACCAATGAATTTTACATTTCTCAGTGAAGAAACCCTGGTTTGTTCCTTCTAATTACCTATTGTTCTGTTGCCCTGAATTTCAGTAAGGTCTTTGCCTCAGGCCAACCCTTTAGAAAGCCTGAAGAAAGAGTTTTCAAATGGAAATGAATGGGCAACATCTGTGGCTCTTTGCTTAATTGCTTTGGAGAGGGATGTGTCTGAATCAGCCTCTTGGCCTATGTGAGGCTATGGCTTAGATTCTCAGCACCTGATGGATCTAAAGAAAGATTTTATGTGCGCATCCAAAACCAAAATGGCCAAAAGAGCAGTCACTGTGGGTGAAGTATCTCGCATTCCTCTGTAAGGTTCCTGACTTCCATCAAGTGAGAATAGGAATCTTTGGGTCAAATGAGTTCTTCCAAGCCCTGCAGAGGCCAGCCCATAGCTGCTAGGGCTTTCTCATGACACCAATTGACATTAACAATCTAATCCCCAAGGTAGGTAGTCCTCAATTTGGAGAAGCAGAGCAGTATTAACGGCAGGCCTATTTGATCATTCCTGGTTCACAAGAAGGGTGTCCCGGCCACCCAGACTTTAGCAAATGAGGGGCTGGGGAGCTTATTTTGGATACTGACTTGGGCTGCGCCCCTCATGTAAACCTCCAGCCAGAGTTTATGATGAGTGTCTATATGGCAGAACATGAGGGCCATGTGGGAGTGTTTTGATTTTATTTGTGGTCATTTGTGTGGCAGTTGGAAGAGATGACTGGGTCCACCTGGGCTTGAACTTGCTGTGATTCCCCTTAGAGACTGAGTTCTGGAACTGACCTCAGAGGAGTATTGCCATGAATTGTGTTGGGATTTAAGAGGCCACGCATGAGAGTCGCCCTAGGAAACTGAGATCTAGTTCGAGGGTGGCTTTCCACAGGACACTGGGAATCTCAGCCAGGATATTATATGCTTTTATTCTTAAAGACTTGGCAGCCATAATTAAGATTCAAAACACGCATGGCCTCCATCTCATGGGATTCTTGGAAGCAACTGTTAGGACAAAATGGTTGCCAAGGCAGTGAAATCATTCTGTTCCTGAAGGAAGTGACCTAACCTCACTTCCTTGGTGATGGAACTCTCTGAACTTGGGATCCAGGAAGCCACTTAAACAGTGCCAGTCCTAGTCCCAGTCTCAGTGTTTTCACTTTTTGGATTTCCCGAGGACAGAGTCATTCTTTCCTGCTAACTACTGATGTTAGGATGGCCAAATAACAGGAAAGCTCTGAAGAAGGGCCTTTCCAGAGAAAGAAGGTAGTGCCTCACTGCTGGCTCCTGACAACTTCAGAGAGGTGACCAAAGACACAAGATCTGAGACACACAGGCCATTTTGGGGGAACATTGTATGGCCCTCCAGTCACAGGACACTCCGGATAGTCACAGACTTACTTGTGGGAAGGAGGTGTCTTTGTGGGTGTGGGTGTGAGTTTGTGGTTTTCTCTCATGTTCTGAAAGCATCACGGGAATTTCAGGGTTTTCAATCATTCGAAGCCAGCGAGTTCCCTTAGCCGGGCCAGCTTCCTCCTGGGGAGGTGGGGCTGTGTGTGCTGTGGGGGAGTTATCTGGAGGGCGTAGGGCCAGCTTAGCTTCCTCCAATGGCGGAGAGGCTGAGTCAGCTGCAGGGGAATAACTTAGAGGGGGTTGGTGGTTGGGGGATGAGGGCAGGGTATAAGGAGGGGGATGAGAGTCCAGTAGAGTCAAATCTTGTGACTCAGGGAGAACAGAGGGTGGTGGAGGAGGAGAAGCAGAGGGTTTGAGAGATCATGGGGGAAGCAGTACGAGCAGGGAAAGGGACAAGGAAAGGCTTCACGCATGGAGGAGGAGACTTGCAGAGGTCCTGCAAAGTTAAGATACATGGCTGTTGATCAGGATGGCTATGTGTGCGCAGCTGAAAGACAATATCTCTGACTTTTTAAATTAGTGGGAAGAAGAAAGATGCTTCTAGGGGCAATCCGACTTGAAAGGTGAAACATTCTGAGGCACACACAGTCTGGCAAGTCTGGAGTTTTACTGAAAAAGAAAGATTCTGAGCCCTTAAGCGAACTTTGGTCCAGTGATCAAGGGTCAGGGACAGAGACATTGAAGTGCTCTTTCCCATATTGAAAGATACACAAACAGTGAATGCAACAACACACAACACAGACAAGACAAGACAATAAAGACAGGCAATGGACGTCCAAAACTGAGACCAGGACTGCATAGCAGGCAAAACCCTATGGGCTGGCAATACCGAATCTGAAACAAAAAATCACTGAGTTGAGGAGACAATTGTTCCTCGATTTCTCGAGTCCTCGGTGGCATCCCCCAATACCATTATTCATGCAGCAGAATGATTCCTAACCCAAATCGAACATGTTATCAACCCTAACCATATACTGTTACCTCAATCTAACTTTTCAGAAGAGCAGGGACAGAGTTGGTGTTACAATCCACGAATGTAGGGCATCTTCCATCTGCTGAGAACCTCAAAGATCCATGCAAAAATGATCCCTGAAGAAGATGTAGGCAGCTTTGAAGGACCTGATTGAGCAAAAGTCATCTTCCATGGCGAAGAACCTGGTCAGGATGAAGGGTTGTGTCTGAATCAGCCTCTCTATTCTTAATGTAGAGAAGATGGACCAAATGAGACCTGTGTGGAGAGTTGTTCCCAGGTGCCTATGGTTGATATACCATTCTAACTTGTGAATGTGTCACAGGAACCAGGGGCAGCCTCCATCTCATGGGACCCTTGGAAGCAACTGTTAAGACAAAATGGTTGCCAAGGCAGTGAACTCATTCTGTTCCTGAAGGAAGTGACCTCACCTCACTTCCTTTGTGATGGAACTCTCTGATCTTGGGATCCAGGAAGCCACTTAAACAGTGCCAGTCCTAGTCCCAGTCCCAGTGTTCTCACTTTTTGGATTTCCCTAGGACAGGGTCATTCTTTCTTGCTAACTACTGATGTTAGGATGTCTAAATGGCAGAAAAGCTCTGAAGAGGGGCCTTTCCTGAGAAAGAAGGTAGTGCCTCACCGCTGACTCCTGACAACTTCAGAAAGTTGGCCAAAGACACAAGATCTGAGACAGGACAGGCTATTTTGGAGGAACATTGTATGGCCCTCCAGTCAGAGGACACTCCGAATAGTCACAGACCTACTTGTGGGAAGGAGGTGCCTTTGTGGGTTTGGGTATGAGTTTGGGGTTTTGTCTCATGTTCTGAGAATAGGTAGGAAAGGCGTTTTGTTTGGTTTGGAGTGAACTATTTCTAGTAATGAATAATGGTATTGGGAACCTGCAATATGTATAAGAATATACAGGGGAAATATATGTATGAAAACAGAAATCTAAGTAACATTTGAAGCCCAGAAGGGCATTGGGTCCTTGATTGGGATACTTAGCTTTGAATAAATCGATATACAATGGCATAGGACCTTGTACCTTGGAAAATTGAATGTAGAAGAGAACATCCAGTCCAAAAGGATAGTCGGTAGTGAAAGGTTATTAAAATAGTTAATTGTCACTTCCTGTTTTTCTGTATGCTTAACAAAACACTTTTGAAATCTTGAGAACTGTTTGCTAATCTTGTTCCCAGAATGTACTGTCCCCAACTGCCAAACTGTAGAATTTGCTCCCTCACCAGGTTGCATGTAAACCGCCCACTCGCCCTTACCCATCAGTATACTTCCTCCCTGCCCTCTCAAGGAAAGTAAATAATCCCTGCTTAAACTGTTGTCAGGGCTCTCTGCTCTATTCAAGTGAGCTCTGAGCCCCAGCATGCTGGACCCCAAATAAACCCTTTGCTGTTGCATGAGATAGTCTCTTGGTGGTCTCTTCCTCTGACACTCGCCGGACCTTTACATATTGACGTTCCACCGAGTTCCGTCACTGGCGGACGAGAGACCCCAAAGGGCTCCTCTCGGGGCAAGTAAGGCACCTCTTTCTGGTTTCAGGATTCATGTTAGGGCTTGGCAATATTGCTTGCGATGAAGAGCCTGAGTTCTCTCCGACTTTGGCTGAGAGACCTCTCACAGAGATACAGGGCACCTCCCTGGGGGACGCCGCAGAGGATTCAGGAAATCAAGGAACAATTGTCTCCTCGATTCAGTGATATTTTGTTTCGGATTCGGTATTGCCATCCCATCGGGTTTTGCTGTCTACTGATTCCTGGTCTCAGTGATGTACGTCCATTGCCTGTCTTTATGGTCTTGTTATATCTGTGTCGTGTGTCGTTGCATTTAGTTTGTGTATCTTTCATCATGGGACAGAGCACTTCAATGCCTCTGTCCCTGACCCTTAATCACTGGACCAAAGTTCGCTTAAGAGTTCAGAATCTTTCTTTTTCAGTAAAACTCCGGACCGGCCAGAATCTCTGAGCCTCAGAATGTCCCACCTTTGGAGTCGGATGGCCACTAGAAAGATCTTTCTACTTCCCACTAATTTAAAAAATCAGAGATATTGTCTTTCAGCTGGGCCCACATAGCCATCCAGATCAACAGCCATATACCTTAAATTGGTAGGACCTCTGCAAATCTCCTCCTCCATGGGTGAAGCCTTTCCTTGCCCCTTCCCCTACTCCTATTGCTTCCCCCACGATCTCTCAAACCCTCTGCTCATCCTCCTACTCCACCCTCTGTTCTCCCTGAGTCACAAGATTTGACTCTACTGGACTCTCCTCCCCCTCCTTATCCCCTCTCCTCTTCCCCCAACCACCAACACACTCTAAGTGATTCCCTTGCAGCTGACTCAGCCTCTTCGCCATTGGAGGAAGCTAAGCTGGCCCAGGGCCCTCCAGATAACTCCCCCGTGGCACACACAGACCTCCTCCCCTGGAGGAAGATGGCCCGGATAAAGGAACTCGCTGGCTGTGAATCATTGAAAACCCTGTAACTCCCGTGATGCTCCCCCTATGTCCCTACGGGCCAATGATTGACGACAACAATGGGGGAAAATTGCAAGCCTACCAGTATTGGCCTTTCTCCTCTTTAGACCTATATAACTGAAAAAATAACAATCCCCCTTTTTCCGAGGACCCTACCCGGCTCACAGGTCTGGTTGAATCATTGATGTTTTCATACCCGCCTGCTTGGAATGACTGTCAACAACTTTTAGGGACTCTCTTCATGACAGAGGAACAAAAGAGAATCCTCCTGGAAGCTAGAAAAAATGTCCTCGGACCAGATGGGAGACCGACACATCTTCCCAACATAATCAAAGCCAGCTTTCCTTGAAGCGACCAAACTGGATCCTCAACACATTTGAAGGTAAGAAAGCATCTGTCCACTTTTCGCTGGGTTCCAAATAATTTGGCCAAGGTAAGAGAGATTATTCGAGGGCCTAATGAATCTCCCTCTATGTTTCTAGAGAGAATTATGGAGGCATATAGAAGATATACACCTTTCAATCCTCAGGCAGAGGATCAAAAAGCATCTGTCACAATGGCCTTTATTGGGCAAGCTGCCCTAAATATTAAAAGAAAGTTACAATACTTAGATGGATTACAAGATATGATTTTGGGAGATTTAGTCAGAGAAGCCGAGAAAGTATACTATAAGAGAGAAACTGAGGAAGAGAAGGGAGCAAAGGGAGGATAAAAGAAACAAAAGACAGACTACGGCGTTGACTAAGGTCCTGGTCAGAACACTAAAAGGGCCAGAAATTAAGAAATAGGGAGACAGGAAGAGATACCTGGTCCCATGCCCGAGGACATCCCTGGCCTCAAATCAATGTGCCTATTCTAAAGAAAAAGGACACTGGGCCCACGAGTGCCCTAGAAAGAGACAGCCATGCCAGCCAGCCATTCTGACTCTGGAGGATGACTACAAAAGTTGGGGCTCAGATCCCCTCCCTGAGTTCGGGGTAACTTTTGAAGTGAAGGGGACCCCAGTAAACTTTGAAGTGGATACAGGGGCAATATACTCAGCCCATAAGGCTCCATTGGGCCCTCTATCAAATAAAAGGTCTACTGGCTGCACCATGTCAGTCACAAGGCATTTGGAAGCCAATGGAAGATCCACATGGCCCACCACAGATGTTTTATCACACACTTTCATAACACTGCTCTAGTCCCACTACTCACCAGGCTCCAACTTACTGGCATCTCTGTTCTACACCATTTTCTTGAAACCCAGTCAATCAAGGCACTGTCTGGTATACTCATGATCATCAAGAGGACATCCCGAGGTTCTCCAGTTTTAGCTGGTCATGGGAATTTCAAAAATTTTATGATAATTTTCCAGCAATATTTCACGGATGAAGTTGGAGGCACTGTGGGTTTCAATTCATTCAGGAACAATTAAATGCTGAGGAAGCTAATTTCAGTAAACTCTGGAGCACTCTCACAGGCAAGGCTTCCCAAAAAGTGCCCAAAAAGTAACATGAAACCAGGCCCATTGAGGTCTACAAAGCGAGGTCCATGTGTGTTTTCAATCTCAATTATGGCTGCCAAGTTTTTCAGAATTAAATCATGTGATATCTTGGCTGAGATTCCCAGTGTTCTTTGGAAAGCCAACCTGGGCCTAGACCTCGGGTTCCAAGGTTACCTCTCATGCCTGGCCTCCTAAAATCCCATCACAATTCATGGCAATACTTCTCTGAGTTCAGTTCCAGATCTCAGTCTGTAAGGGGAATCACACCAGAGTTCAAGCCCAGATGGACCCAGTCAACTCTTCCGTGACACAAATGAATACAATTAAAACCAAAATACTCCCACACGTCCCTCATCTTCTTCCATATAAACACTCATCATAAACTCTGCCTGAAGGTTTCCATGAGGGGCACAGCCCAAGACAGTGTCCAAAATAAGCATCCTTGCACCTCATTTGCATACCTTCAGGGTGGCCTGGACACCATTACTGTGAACCAGGAGTAAACAAATAGGCTTGCCGTTAATAAAATTCCAATTCTCCAATTTGAGGCCTACTGACTTAGGGGTTAGATTCTTTATGTGAATTGGAGTCATGAGAAAACCCAAGCACCTATGGGCTAGCCTCTGCAGGTTGTGAAGAACTCATTTGACACAAAGGATCTCTATTCTCACTTGATGGAGGTCAGGAACCTTACAGAGAAAGGCGAGAGGCTTCATTCCAATGACTGCTCTTTTGGCCATTTTGGTTTTGGATTCACACATGGGATCTTTCTTTAGATACATCAGGTGCTGAGAATCTAAGCCACAGCCGCACACATGGCCAAGGGGCTGATTCAGACACATCCCTTTCCAAAGCAATTAAGAAAAGAGCCAAAGGTGATTCCCTTCATTTCCATTTGAAAACTGTTTTCTCCAGGCTTCACAAAGGTGTGGCCTGAGACAAAGACCTTCCTGACATTCAGTACAACACAACAATAAGTAAGCAAAAGGCAAAAAGCAGGGTTACTCCACTGAGACTTTCCTGGTCACCCTGATATCTGAGTTTTCTGAGATGCTCGCCATTCTCTTCACCTCTCCAGTACATGGCCATGTCACAGAGCTTGGAGGTGGTACATATCTTGGACACAAAACCATGAGCCTATTCTGGAGAGTGGCCAGAATTCAGGAAGAAAACACCAACTTAGGAAGATAGCAGGTGTTGCCCATTGATAAGACAAGCTGCAGTCCATTCACAAATAGGGCAGGATAAATTTTGGGAAGATTTATACTAGACAGGACACATCCATTAATGCATTCTCTTTTCTAATGTCAACAACAACGGACACAGACGTAGAAAGACTCGGCTTGTCAAAAACTTAGTAGAAACAGTCCAATCCAACCAAACAAACCACCTTTCCTACCTATTCTCAGAACATGAGACAAAACCACAAACACACACCAACTCCCACAAAGGCACATCCTTTCCCCAAGTAGGTCTGTGACTATCCGGGGTGTCCTCTGAATGGTGGGCCATACTATGATTCCCGAAAATGGCCTGTCCTCTCTCAGATCTGGTTTTCTTGGCCAACTCTGTGAAGTTGTCAGGAAAAAGTGGTGAGGCACTACCTGCTTTCTCAAGAAAAGTCCCTCTCCAGAGCTCTCCTGGCATTTGCCTTCCTCACATCAGTAGGTACCAAGAAAGACTGACTCTGTCCTTGGAAAATCAAAACAATGAGCCCACTGGGACTGGGACTGGGACTACTTTTGGCTGCCTGGCTTCTTTGATACCAAGATCAGAGAGTTCCATCACCAAGGAAATGAGGTATGTCACTTTCTTGGAACTGAATGAGGTCACTGCCTTGGAAACCACTTTGTCCTAACCGTTGCTTCCAAGGCTACCATGAGATGGAGTTTGCCCCTACTTTCTGTGACACTTTCACAAGTTAGAATGGTATATCAACTATAGGCACCTGGGAACAGCTCTCCACACAGGCCTGGTCAGGTCAGTCTTCTCTACAATAAGAAGAGAGAGGCTGATTCAGACACATCCCGTCATCCTGACCAGGTTGCTCGCCATGGAAGATGAATTTTGCTCTCTCAGGACCTTCATACCTGCCTACAACTTCTCCAGGTATCATTTCTGAATGGACCTTTGAGGTTCTCAGCAGGTGGAAGGTCCCCTGCTTTCCTGTATTGTAAGAACCACTCTGTCCCTGCTCTTCTGTAAAATGAGATTGAAGGAACAGTGTATGTTTAGGGTTAATAACTGGTTTGATTTTTGTTAGGAATCATTCTGTGTGATGAATAATGGTATTGGGAACCTACGATATTTACAAGAATATAGAGGTGAAATAGAAGTATGAAAACAGAAATTTAGGTATGATTTGAAGCCCAGAAGGTCATTGGGCCCTTGATTGGGATAGTTAGCTTTGAATTATGTTCTGCACAGTTGTCTAAGTTAAATCGATATACAATGGCATAGGACCTTGCACCTTGGATGACTGAATGTAGAAGAGAATATCTAGTCAAAAAGGGATAGTAGGTAGGATTAGGAAGATATTTGGTAGGTTTAGGAAGAAGAGTGAGTATAGGATTTGGACCAAAAGTTCTTTAGTAATAGGGTTTTAGTTAGAGAGTGAATGTAAATGTCAGCACATATGACGAGTCAGTCACTATGATGAGCTGTGGAAAATATGTAGAAAAGCAGATATCAATAGTGACATTACGAAATCAGGCAAAGTATATAGTGAGCGATAGGATTAGACATTTTCAACAGGGTTGAGTTTGAATACATAATCCTTGCAAGAAACAAATATGTAGTCACCAATAGGATTGACATTTGAGAGCATTAGGCAACCTGGACATGGATGTTTTTAGTAATTCATGTTCACATTACATTTAGGCTTTGGTACAATCATAGTGTGACCTTTACATTTTTGTCCAGATTATTACTGTGATAAAATGTATATGTAGATCAGGTGACATGAGTATTTCTACCACCATTTCTGGGAGCAATATATTGAAGACATAAAATTCGTATTGGGGGTACAAAGAGGTGTACCCTGTGTCTATGAATATGGAGATAAAGCATGAATAGACCATACTTATATTGATATACAATCATTCATTACAACCAGTTATACATCTAATGATAATATTAGTTTTTTGGTTTATCATGAAGAGTTTGTGAGTTTTGCTACAAAAGTGATTATGGAAATTGAAAATAATGTGTTTGGAAAGAATTCTCATGAAAAGACCTGTCAAGAAACCCTGACAATACATGCGTTCTGAAGCAGGAAGTGATTAAATTTGAAACAAATGCCTATCAATTTGTGAATTGTGGATGAAATTCATATCCTATGATGTGCAAAAACTGAAGAAATAATATTGTACCAGTGTTGAATAAAAATGAACGTCCAATTACATATCATGTCCCATAGGAATCTACTTGCATTGATGTTAGACGGGGTCAGTTACTGTAGAATTATTAGGATTTGTATGCACCAGTCACTGAAGTTAGTTTTCCGTACTAGGAAACAAATACGTATTTCAGGTGGATGAATATTTCTGGGAATAATCTTGTATAAATTTCATTATAAATCCACATACATGAACATGAATGAATTTAGAGAGTGTATATAGGACACATATATTTTATATTTTGAAAAATCTGTGGAGTGTGCATATATATATATATATATATATATATATATATATATATATAGACACACATGCACAAAGAGAGACATTAAAAAGTAGCAATATATATTCCAATCCAAATTCACCATTAAATATATATCATTCACAGATGCAAAAATATTTATTTTACTGAACATAAGTTTATGTATAATGTTGTTCAAATAGGAAGCTACCCTATATGTTGAATTTTAGTTCCAACAGCGTTTAAGAGGAGTGATCTCTTCTCACAATTTTTAACTTCCAAGTCAGCCACCTCACAAAAATGTACGTGTGATACCTGTTAGGATTCTATATGTGCATATAAATATACATGTGTGAATTGGCTACAGAGAAATTGAAAAAATAAATCACATATTTCTTAACTTTAAAAACACATGGAAAATTATTTCAATTAAAAATTGAATAGATTTATAACTCCTACCTTATATAATGCAAATCCAAGTCCAACTATACAACATGCCTCCTCTGAACTGCTTGTATTTCTATTCTGTTTGGGTTTTTTTCTCCATTATATTAGGAAGAGTATTCTGAGTCTAGTAGGTGTGTGTTAGTGTCAGGGATTCAGTATTTCAAAAGGAAAATTGGAAAAGTAATTCAATGTGTATGCAAATATGTGCTGCAAAAATATCCTAGCACTCTAATCCAGAACAATGCCTTCACATTACCTTCTCCCCAAGTAAGCCACAATTAGAGGAGAAGAGTTAGAAAATCAGTGAATGTATATCTGGAATGGAAAATGCTCTGGAGTTCACAACCTTGGAGGTGGTAGAGGAGTTTCCAAAAGTAAGGGACAGGGTAAACACTCCACAAACATGGACCTATGCTGGCCTTCAAACTTTTTGAGAAACCGCCTCTGAGGTTGGGTACTTAAAATATATGTTGTTGTCAGGATATTTGGCTTCTTTTGTAGTGAGACCATCAAAGCTTGGTCTGCATCCCTGTGCCCTGGAGGACATGGTTTCTTATTTTCCAATGAACATGAGGCAGCTGTGCTGAATTCTCTCTTTATAGGTAAACTGTGTCCACTGGGGACTAAGTGTCTCCCCGTGTGAACTGTGAAGCCATTTGGTCCTCCTCCACTTTTTGTGGTGTTTTTTGCAGCTGCACTGGGAGTTTGGTATTTGCCTTACAAAATACAAGGAGCTCAACTGGGACACAGTACTTGAGGGAGTTCTGTCACGTGTGGTGTGTCATGGTCTGCAGGAGAATGCACCAACCATGCTTCTATCCATCATAGCTTGCCCCATTGCCCCCTTGTCCATATCAACCTGATTCTGAACATTGGCCTGAATCCTCATCATATAACAAGATGTCTTCACATATAAGGGTCTGCTTGCTGCATCATGTAAGTCAAGAGCCATTTGGAATCCAATGGTAGATCCTCATGGCCCTACCACTGATGTTTTATCACACAACTGCCCACCACTGCTGTAGACCCACTGGTCAGCAGGCTCCAACTTACTGCCATCTCTGTTCTACACCGTTTTCTTGTAACTCAGTCAATAAAGGCACTGTTTGCTATACTCATGATCAGCAACAGGACATCCAAAGGTTCTCCAGTGCCACCTGGTCACGGGAATTTCAAAAATTTCATGGTATTTATCTAGCCATTTTTCAAGCATGAAGTTGGAGGCACTGTGGGTTTCAATTCATTCTGTAACCATTAAAAGTTGAGGAAGCTCATTTCAATGAAAGCTCTGGAGAAATCTCAGAGCCAAGGCTTCCCAAAGAGTGGCTAAAATGTCACAGGAAGCCAGGCCCATTGAGGTCTACAATGTGAGGACCATGTGTGTTTTGACTCTCAACTATGGCTGCCTTGTCTTTAAGAATAATTCATGTGATATCCTGGCTGAGATTCCCAGTGCTCTGTGGAAATCAACCCTGGGCCTAGATCTCAGTTTTCAAGGGTGACTCTCATGCGTGGCCTCCTAAAATCCCAACATATTTCATGGCAATACTTCTCTGAGGTGAGTTCCACAACTCAGTCTCTAAAGGGAATCACACCAGAGTTCAAGCCCTGGTGGACCCAGTCATTTCTTCCAACCGCTACACAAATGACCAAAATTAAAACCAAAACACTCCCACATGGCCCTCATCTTCTTCCATATAGTCAATTATCTTCACCTCTGACTGGAGTTTTCCATTTGGGGCGCAGCCTAAGACAATGTCCAAATTAAGCTCTCTTGCCCCTTATTGGCCTGAAGTCAGGGTGGCCTGGACATCCTTCCTGTAAACCAGAAGTGATCAAATAAGCCTGCCATTAATACTGCTCTGTTTCTCCCATTTGAGGACTACTAATTTCAGGAATAGATTTTTTATGTGATTTGGAGTCATGCGAAAACCCAAGCACCTCTGCAGGGCTTTGAAGAACTCATTTGACCCAAAGAAAACCTATTCTCACTTGATGGAGGTCAGGAACCTCACAGAGGAAGGGGAGAGACTTCATCCACAATGACTGACTTTTTGCTATTATGGTTTTGGATGCACACATGAGATCATTCTATAGATCCATCAGGTGGTGAGAATCTATGCCACAGCCACACACAGGGCCAAGAGGCTAATTCAGACACATCCCTTGCCAAAGCAATTAAGCGAAGAGCCACAGTTGATGCCCATTCATTTCCATTTGAATATAGGATTTGGAAAGAAAACAGTTTTCTTCAGGCTTCACAAAGAGGTGGCCTGAGGCAAAGACCTTCCTGACATTCAGTGCAACACAACAATAAGTAAGCAAAAGGCCCCAAGCAGGGTTTCTCCACTGAGACTTTCCTGATCACCATGATATCCAAGTTTTCTGAGATGCTCGCCATTCTCTTCAGCTCTCCAGTACATGGCCATGTCACAGAGCTTGGAGGTGGTACATATCTTGGACACAAAACCATGAGCCTATTCTGGAGAGTGGCCAGAGTTCAGGAAGAAAACTTCAACTTAGAAAGATAGCAGGTGTTGCCCATCGATAAGACAAGCTGCAGTCCATTCATAAATTGGCCAGAAATAATTGGGGGAAGATTTATACTAGACTGGACACATCCATTAATGCATTCTCTTTTCTAATGTCTATAACAACGGACATACTGGGATACACAGACAAAGAAACACTCACCTTGTCAAACAACATACTAGAAACTGTCCACTCCAAACCAAACAAACCGCCTTTCCAACCTATTCTCAGAACATGAGACAAAACCACAAATCCACACCCACTCCCACAATGGCACCTCCTTCCCCCAAGTAGGTCTGTGACTATCTGGAGTGTCCTCTGAATGGTGGGCCATACTATGATCCCCTGAAATGGCCTGTCCTCTCTCACATCTGGTTTCCTTGGCCAACTCTGTGAAGTTGTCAGGAAAAAGTGGTGAGCCACTGCCTGCTTTCTCAGGAAAGGTCCCACTTCAGAGCTTTCCTGGCTTTTTGCCATCCTCAAATCAGTAGTTACCAAGAAAGACTCACACTGTCCTTGGTAAATCCTAACAAGTGAGCCCACTGGGACTGGGACTGGGACTGCCCCTCGGTGCCTGGCTTCTTGGATACCAAGTTCAGAGAGTTCCATCACCAAGAAAATGAGGTTTGCCACTTTCTTTGGAACTGAATGAGGTCACTGCCTTGGCAACAACTTTGTCCTAAGAGTTGCTTCCAAGGGTCCAATGAGATGGAGTCTGCCCCTACTTCCTGTGACAATTTCACAAGTTAGAATGGTATATCAACCATTGGCACCCGGGAACAGCTCTCCACACAGGCCTGGTTCGGTCCATTTTCTCTAAAATAAGAATAGAGAGGCTGATTCAGACACATCCCTCATCCAGACCAGGTTGTTTGCCATGGAAGATGAATTTTGCTCTCTCAGGTCCTACATACATACCTACAACTTCTCCAGGTATCATTTCTGCATGGACATTTGAGGTTCTCAGCAGGTGGAAAGTCCACTACTTTCCTGTATTGTAAGAACCACTCTGTCCCTGCTCTTCTGTAAAATGAGATTGAGGGAACAGTGTATGTTTAGGGATAGTAACAGGTTCATTTTGGGTTAGTAATCATTTCCTGCGATATTTACAAGTATACAGAGGTGAAATATAAGTATGAAAACAGAAATCTCGGTATGATTTGAATCCCAGAAGGGCATTGGGCCCTTGATTGGGATACTTAGATTTGAATTATGTTCTGCAAAGATGTCTCAGATAACACGATATACAATGGCATAGAACCTTTTACCTTGGATGATTGAATGTAGAAGAGAACATCCAATCAAAAAGGGATAGTCAGTAGGATTAGGAAGATATTCCGTAGGTTTAAAAAGAAGAGTGAATATAGGATTTGGAACAAAAGGTCTTTAGCAATAGGGTTTCGGTTAGAGAGTGAATGTAAATGTCAGGACATATGAAGAGTCACTCAGTATGATGAACTGGGGAAAATATGTAGCAACGCAGATATCAATAGAGGCATTACAAAATCAGGCAAAGTATAAAGTGAGTGACTGGATTAGACACTTTCAACAGGGTTGAGTTTGAATACGTAATCTTAGGAAGAAACAAATATGTAGTCACCAATTGAATTGACATTTGAGAGCAAAAGGCAACCTATACATGGATGTTTTTAGTAATCCATGTTCACTTTCCATTTAGGCTTTGATACAGTCATAAGTGTGACCTTTACATTTTTTTCCAGAATATTTCTGTGATACAATGTATATGTAGATCAGGTGACATGAGTATTTCTTCCACCATTTCTCGGAGCAATATATTAAAGATGTAAAATTAGTATTAGGGGTACAAAGAGGTGTACCCTGTGTCTATAAATATAGAGATAAAGCATGAATAGACCATACTGTGAATAAATAATAAAACTTGTTCCAACTTTAAGTAATGGATTGAGCTGATATCTGAATATGTACAGGAAATCTTATATTGATATACAATCATTCATTCCAACCAGTAATACATCTAATGGTAATATTAGCGTTATGGTGTATCATGAAGAATGTGTGAGTTTTGCTTCAAAAGTGTTTTTGGAAATCGAAAATAATGTGTTTTGAAAAAAGTCTCATGAAAAAAACAGTCAAGAAACCTGGAGGAATACATGTGTTCTGACGCAGGAAGTGATTAAAAGTGAAGCAAATGCCTATAAATTTGTGAATTTGTGAATAAGATATATATCCTACAATGTGCAACATCTGTAGGCTAAAACACTGTACCTCAGATGATTGAATGTAAAAGAGAACATCCAGTCAAAAAGTGGTAGTCAGGAGGATTAGGAAGTTAATAAGTTTAGGAAGAAGAGTGAGTCTAGGAGTTGGACCAAGACTTTTTTAGTAATAGGATTTTCGTTAGAGAGTGAATGTAAATGTCAGCAAATCTGAAGAATCAGTCACTATGATGAACTGGGCAAAATATGTAGAAAAATAGATATCAATAGTGACATTAGGAAATCAGGCAAAGTATAAAGTGAGTGATAGGTTTAGACATTTTCAACATGGTTGAGATTGAATATATAATCTTAGGATGAAACAGATATGTACTCACCAATAGAATTGACATTTGAGAGCCTTAGGCATCCTGGACATGGATGTTTTTAGTAATTCATACTCACATTCAAATTAGGAGTTGGTACAGACATAAGTGTGATCTTTGCATTTTTTTCCAAAATATTACTGTGATAAAATATATATGTAGTTCTGGTGACATGAGTATTTCTTCTACCATTAAGGGGAGCTATATTTTGAAAACTCATTAAATAGTATTGGGGATAAAAATAGGTGTACGCTTTTTCTATGAATATAGAGATAATGCATGAATAGTCCATACTGTGAATAAATAATATAACTGGTATCAAATTTGGAAATTGGAATAAATTGATATCTGAAAATATACAGGAAATCTTACATTGATATACAATCATTCATTCCATCCAATTATACATCTAATGGTAATGTAAGTGTTATGGTTTATCATAAAGAGAGTGTGAGTTTTGCTTCAAAAAGATTATGGAAATCAAAAATAATGCGTTAGGAAGAACTATCATGAAAAAACCAGTCAAAAAAAAAGGAGGAATACGTGTGATCTTAAGCAGGAAGTGATAGAAAGTGTACCAAATGCATTTAAATTTGTGAAATGTGGATGAAATCTATTTTCTAAGATGTCCATAAACTGAAGAAATAGTAATGTACCAGGGTTGAATAAAAATGAACATCAAAATGCACAACATTTCCCATAGGAATCTACTTGTATTGATGTTAACCTGGGTCAGTTACTGTAGAAATATAAGGATTTGTATGCACCCTTTACTGAAGTGAGTTTTCAGTACTAGAAAACAAATATGTATTTGAGGTGGATGAATATATCTGAAAACAATCTTGTGAAAAGTTGATTATAAAACCACATACATGAACATGAATGAATTTAGGGAGTGTATAATAAGAGACATATATTTCATATTTTGAAAAATCTAGAGGGTGTAGATTTTTCACAAAACACATACAGAGATATAAAAAAGTAGCAATATATATGAAAATCGAAATTCATCATGAAATACATATCATACACAGATCCAAAAATATTTATTTTACTGAATATGGATTTATGTATAATGTTGTTCAACTAGGAAGCTCACCCATAGGTTGAATTTTCAGTTCCAACAGCGTTTAGGAGGAGTGATCTCTTCTCACAATTTGTATCTGCCACGTCAGCCACCTCACAAGAATGTACGTGTGGTACCAGGTAGGATTCTATATGTGCATATAAAAATACATGTGCTGAATAGGCAACAGATAAGGGGAGACAGGAATTCACTTAATTGATACCTTTCAAAACACATGAAGAACTATTTCAATTAATAATTGACCAGATTTATAACACCTACACTTTATCATGCAAAAGGCAAGTCCAACTATACACCATGCCTCCTCTGAACTGCTTGTATTTCTATTCTGTTTGGGTTATTTTTCTCCATCATATTAGGATTAGTAGTCAGAGTCTAGTACGGTGTGGGTTAGTGTCAGGGTTTCAGTAATTCGAATGGAAAATAGGAAAATGAATCCATTGTGTATGAAATATGTGCTACAAAATATCTTCCCACTCTCATTCAGAACAATGCCTTGACATTACCTTCACCCCAAGTAAGACACAATTAGAGGAGAAGAATTAGTAAATCTGTGAATACATATCTGGAATGGAAAATGCTCAGGAGACCACAACCTTGGGGGTTGTAAAGGAGTTTTCAAAAGTAAGGGACAGGATGAACACTCCACAATCATGCAACTCTGCTGGCCTAAATACTTCTTGAGAAACTGCCTCTGAGGTTGGGCACTTGAACTACATGTTGTTCTCAGGAGATTAACTGTCCTTTGTAGTGATACCATCAAAGATGGGTCTGCATTTATGTGACCTGGAGGACTTGGTTTCTTATTCTCCAAAGAACATGAGCCAGCAGTGCTGTATTCTCTCTTTGTAGGTAATCTGTGGCCACTGGGGGCTAAGTGTCTCTTCGTATTGACTGTGAAGCCAATTGGTCATCCTACAATTGTCGTGGTGTTTCTTGGTTCTGCACTGGGGTTTTTGTATTTGCTTCATGAAATACAAGGAGTTCAACTGGGACACAGAGCAGGAGGGAGTTCTGTCATGTGTGGAGGGTTAGGGTCTTCAGGAGAATTCACCAACCAGGCTTCTACCCCACATAGCTTGCCCCCTTGTCCATAACAAACTGATTCTGAACATTGCCCTGAAACCTCTCCATATAAAAAGATGCCTTTACATATAAGGGTCTGCTGGCTGCACCATGTCAGCCAAAAGCCACTCGGAAGTCAATGGCAGATCCACATGGCCCCACCTCAGATGTTTTATCATACACCTGCACACCACAACTCAGTGCCCACTTCTCCTCAGCAGGCTCCAACATACTGGCATCTCTGTTCTACACAATTTTCATGAAACAGAGTCAGTCAAGGCACTGTCTGGTACATTCATGATCAGCAAGAAGACATCCAAAGTTTCTCCAGTGACACTTGGTCATGGGAATTTCAAAAATTTCATGGTATTTATTAAGCCCTGTTTCAAGGATGAAGTTTGTGGCACTGTGGGTTTCAATTCATTCAGGAACCATTAAATGTTGAGGAAGCTCATTTCAATGAAAGCTCTACAGAACTCTCACAGGTAAGGCTTCCCAAAGAGTGGCCAAAGACACATATATTTCATATGTTTAAAAATCTGGACAGTGTATATATATATATATATATATATATATATATATATATACATACACACACACACACACACACATACACAGAGACATTAAAAACTAGCAATATATATACCAATCAAAATTCATCATGAAATATTTATCATCCACATATCCAAAAATATTCATTTTACTGAACATGGATTTATGTATAAAGTTGTTCAACTAGGAAGCCCACCCATAAGTTGAATTTTCAGTTTCAACAGCGTTTAGGAGGAGTGATCTCTTCTCACAATTTGTATCTGACATGTCAGACACCTCACAAGAAAGTACGTATGATACAAGATACGATTTTATATGTGCATATAAAAATACATGTACTGAATAGGATACAGAGAAATGGGGGAGAAAGGAATTCACATATTTGATAAATTTAAAAACACATGGAGAACTCTTTAAACAAAAAATTGACTAGATTTATAACTCCTACGCTATATAATGTAAAAGGCAAGTCCAAATGTACACCATGCCTCCTCTGATTTTCTTGTATTTCTATTCTGTTTGGGTTATTATTCTCCATCATGTCAGGAATAGTAGTCAGAGCCTAGTAGGGTATGGTATAGTGTCAGGGATTGAGTATTTTGAATGAAAAATTGGAAAATGAATCCAATGTGTATACAAATATGTGCTACACAAAAATATTCCCACTCTCATCCAGAACAATGCCTTGACATTACCTTCGCACCAAATACGACATTTAGAGGAGATGAGTTAGAAAATCTGTGAATACATATCAGGAATTGAATATGCTCAGGAGTTCACAAACTTGGAGGTGGAAGAGGAGTTTCCAAAAGTAAGTGACATGGTAAACACTCCACAAACATGAAGCTCTGCTGGCCTAAAGACTTCTGGAGAAAATGCCTCTGAGATTGGGCACTTGAAATATAAGTGGTTGTCAGGAGCTTTAGCTTCCTTTGTAGTAAGACCATCAAAGATGTGTCTTCATCTATGTGACCTGGAGGACATGGTATCTTATTTTCCAATGAACACGAGGCTGCAGTGCTGAAATCTCTCTTTGTAGGTCAACTGTGGCCACTGGGTTCTAAGTGTCTCCTCGTGTGGACTGTGAACCCATTTGCTCATCCTCCAATTTTTGTGGTTTTTCTTGATGATGCACTGGGAGTTCGGTATTTGCTTCACAAAATACAAGGAGTTCAACTGAGACACAGTGCTGGAGGGCGTTCTGTCACGTGTGGTGGGACAGGGCCTGTAGGATTATGCACCAACCAGGCTTCTGTCGAACATAGCTTGCCCCCTTGACCAAAGCATCCTGATTCTGAACATTGCCCTGAAACCTATCCATACAACATGATGCCTTTACATATAAGGGTCTGCTGACTGCACAATGTCAGTCAGAAGCCATTTGGATGCCAATGGTAGATCCACATGAAACCACCACAGCTGTTTTATCTCACACCTGCCCACCTTTGCTCTAGGCCCACTATTCAGCAGGCTCCAACTAACTGGCATCTCTGATCTACACCATTTTTGTGAAACCCAGTCAATCAAGGCAGTATCTGGCACACTCATGATCAGCAACAGGATATCCAGTGGTTCTCCAGTGCCACCTGGTCATGGGAATTTCAAAAATTTTATGGTATATATGGAGCCATTTTTCAAGAATGAAGTTGGAGGCACTGAGTGTTTCAATTATTTCAATAACCATTAAATGGTGAGGAAGATAATTTCAATGAAATCTCTGGAGGACTCTCACAGTCAAGGCTTCCAAAAGAGTGGCCAAAATGTCACATGAAGCCAGACCCATTGAGGTCTACAATGTGAAGTCCATGTGTGTTTTGACTCTCAACTGTGGCTGCCAAATCTTTCACAATAAAATCATGTGATATCCTGGCTGAGATTCCCAGTGCTCTGTGGAAAGCCACCCAGGGCCTAGATCTCAGTTTCCAAGGGGGAATCTTATGCGTGGCCTCCTAATATGCCAACACAATTCATGGCAATACTTCTTTGAGGTCAATTCCAGAACTCAGTCTTTATGGGGAATCACACCAGAGTTCAAGCCAAGGTGGACCCAGTCATCTCTTCCTACCACCACACAAATGACCACAATTAAAACCAAAAAACTCCCACATTGCCCTCATCTTCTTATATATAGACACTCATCATAAAACCTGGCTGGAGGTTTCCATGAGGGGTGCAGCCCAAGGCAGTGTACAAAATAAGCTCCCGTGCGCCTCATTTGCCTAATGTCATGGTGGCCTGGACATGCTTCCTGTGAACCAGGAGTGATCACATAGGCCTGTCATTAATACTGCTCCGCTTCTCCAATTTGAGGCCTACTGACTGTGCATTTTAGATTATTTATGTGAATTAATGTCATGAGAAAACCCAAGCAACTATGAGCTAGCCTCTGTAGGATTTAAAGAATTCACTTGACCCAAAGGATCTCTATTCTCACTTAATTGAGATCAGGAACCTTACAGAGGAAGTCAAGAGACTCTATCCACAATGACTGTTCTTTTAGCCATTTTGGTTTTGGATGCACACATAGCAGGAGTTGGCTATCCATAAGGCAAGCGGCAGTCCATTCATAAATTTGGTAGGATGAATGCTGGGGAGCTTTCTCATAGACAGGACACATCCACTGATGCATTATCTTTTCTAATGTCTACAACCACGGACAGTGAGTTACAGACATAGAAACACTCACCTTGTCAAAAGACTTACTAGAAATAGTTCACTCCAAACCAAACAAACCACCTTTCCTACCTATTCTCAGAACATGAGACAAAACCAGAAACTCATACCCAAACCCACAAAGGCACCTCCTTCCCACAAGTAGGTCTGTGACTATCCGGAGTGTCTTCTGACTGGAGGGCCATACAATGTTCCTCCAAAATAGCCTGTCCTGTCTCAGATCTTGTGTCTTTGGCCAACTCTCTGAAGTTGTCAGGAGTCAGCAGTGAGGCACTACCTTCTTTCTCAGGAAAGGCACCTCTTCAGAGCTTTTCTGCCATTTAGACATCCTAACATCAGTAGTTAGCAAGAAAGAATGAACCTGTCCTAGGGAAATCCAAAAAGTGAGAACACTGGGACTGGGACTAAAACTGGCACTGTTTAACTGGCTTCCTGGATCCCAAGATCAGAGAGTTCCATCACAAAGGAAGTGAGGTGAGGTCACTTCCTTCAGGAACAGAATGAGTTCACTGCCTTGGCAACCATTTTGTCTTAACAGTTGCTTCCAAGGGTCCCATGAGATGGAAGCTGCCCCTGGTTCCTGTGACACATTCACAAGTTAGAATGGTATATCAACCATAGGCACCTGGGAACAACTCTCCACACAGGTCTCATTTGGTCCATCTTCTCTACATTAAGAATAGAGAGGCTGATTCAGACACAACCCTTCATCCTGACCAGGTTGTTCGCCATGGAAGATGACTTTTGCTCAATCAGGTCCTTCAAAGCTGCCTACATCTTCTTCAGGGATCATTTTTGCATGGATCTTTGAGGTTCTCAGCAGGTGGAAGATCCCCTACATTCCTGGATTGTAAGACCAACTCTGTCCGTGCTCTTCTGTAAAGTTAGATTGAGGTAACAATGTATGGTTAGGGTTGATAACATGTTCGATTTGGGTTAGGAATCAGTCTGCTGCATGAATAATGGTATTGGGGGATGCCACCGAGGACTCGAGAAATCGAGGAACAATTGTCTCCTCGACTCAGTGATTTTTTGTTTCAGATTCGGTATTGCCAGCCCATAGGATTTTGCCTGCTACGCAGTCCTGGTCTCAGTTTTGGACGTCCATTGCCTGTCTTTATTGTCTTGTCTTGTCTGTGTTGTGTGTTGTTGCATTCACTGTTTGTGTATCTTTCAATATGGGACAGAGCACTTCAATGTCTCTGTCCCTGACCCTTGATCACTGGACCAAAGTTCGCTTAAGGGCTCAGAATCTTTCTTTTTCTGTAAAACTGCAGACTTGCCAGACTGTCTGTGCCTCAGAATGTTTCACCTTTCAAGTCGGATTGCCCCTAGAAGCATCTTTATACTTCCCACTAATTTAAAAAGTCAGAGATATTGTCTTTCAGCTGCGCACACATAGCCATCCTGATCAACAGCCATGCATCTTAACTTTGCAGGACCTCTGCAAGTCTCCTCTTCCATGGGTGAAGCCTTTCCTTGTCCCTTTCCTTGCTGGTACTGCTTCCCCCATGATCTCTCAAACCCTCTGCTCCTCCTCCTCCACCACCCTCTGTTCTCCCTGAGTCACAAGATTTGACTCTACTGGACTCTCATCCCCCTCCTCATACCCTGCCCTCATCCCCCAACCACCAACCCCCTCTAAGTGATTCCCCTGCAGCTGACTCAGCCTCTCCGCCATTGGAGGAAGCTAAGCTGGCCCTGCGCCCTCCAGATAACTCCCCCACAGCGCACACAGCCCCACCTCCCCAGGAGGAAGCTGGCCCGGCTGAGGGAACTCGCTGGCTTCGAATGATTGAAAACCCTGGAACTCCCGTGATGCTCCCCCTATGTCCCTATGGACCATTGATTGACGAAGGCCATAGGGGGAAAATGCAAGCTGACAAATATTGGTCTTTCTCCTCTTCAGACCTATATAACTGGAAAAATCACAATCCCTTTTTTTCCGAGGACCCCACCCGGCTCACAGGTCTGGTTGAGTCATTGATGTTTTCATACCTGAATACTTGGGATGACTGTCAACAATTCCTAGACACTCTCTTTATGACAGAGGAACAAAAGAGAATTCTCCTGAAAGCTAGAAAAAAAATCCTCGGGCCAGATTGGAGACCAACACATCTTCCCAACTTAATCAAAGCTGGTTTTCCATTGAAACAACCCAAATGGGACACCAACACCTTTGAAGTTAGAATGCATCTGTCCACTTATGGCCAGGTTCTAATAGTGGGCATCTGAGTGTCCGCTAGGCAACCAACTAATTTGGCCAATTTAAGAGAGATTATTCAAAGGCCTGATGAATCTCCCTCTATGTTTCTAGAGAGAATTAGGGAGGCATATAGGAGATATACTCCTTTCGATGCTCAGGCAGAGGATCAAAAGACATCTGTCAGGATGGCCTCTATTGGGCAAGCTGCCCTGGATATTAAAAGAAAGTTACAATGCTTAGATGGATTACAAGATATGACTTTGAGAGACTTAGTCACAGAAGACAAGAAAGTATACCTTAAGAGAGAAACTGAGGAAGACAAGGGAGCAAAGGGAGGATAAAAGAAACAAAAGACAGACTAAGGTGTTGACTAAGGTCCTGGTCACAACAACAGAAGGGCCAGAAATTAAGAAACAGGGAGACAGGAATGGATACCTGGTCCCATGCCAGAGGCCACCCCTGGCCTCAGAACAATGTGCCTACTGTAAAAAAAAAAGGACACTGGGCCAAAGAGTGCTGTAGAAAGAGAAAGCCACGCCAGTCAGCCATTCTGACTCTGGAGGATGACTAAGAAAGTCGCGGCTCAGATCCCCTCCCTGAGTTCAGGGCAACTTTTGAAGTGGAGGGGACCCCAGTAAACTTTGAAGTGGATACAGGGGCAATATACTCACCCCTAAGACCACTTTGGGCCCTCTATCAAATAAAAGGTCTCTAGTTCAAGGGGCTAATGGCAGTAAATATCTGGCTTGGACAACTAAGAGGATCATGGACCTGGGGAATGGAAAAATAGATCACTCCTTCCTAGTAATCCCAGAATGCCGGGCCCCATTGATGGGTAGAGATCTGCTCACCAAGCTCCGGGCCAAAATAACTTTTCACCCTGAAGGCCCCCAAGTGGAATTTCTAAATCTTTCAGTAAAAACTCCTATAATCACAGCTCTAACTATGTCAGTAGAAAATGCACATCAACTCACTCACCTTGGTTAAAAGAAACTGCAGGTATTTCTGAAGTATCAAGAACAGAGTTTTCCACTAACTGACTCACAGCAAAAAGAAATAGCTGAATGGGTAAAAAAAGCCTGTCAAATCCATCAAATGGTTAATGCTTACCCTTCCAAGCTTCCTGCAGGAAAGCACCTATGAGGATCCAGACCAGGACAATTCTGGGAAGTTGACTTTACTAAAATTAAGCCAGCAAGGTATGGACATAAATATCTCCTAGTCTTTGTAGATACATTTTTAGGATGGATTGAATCTTTCCCCACTAAAAAAGAAAAGAAATAATAAAAGAAACAGCACAAAAGGTGGTCCAGAAGATCCTGGAAGATATTTTTCAAAGACACGGCCTGCCTAAGGTAATACCGTCTGATAATGCACCGGCGTTCGTGGCTCAGGTAAGTCAGGGGTTAGCCAGGAACCTGGGGATTAATTGGAAGTTATATTGTGCTAACAGACCCCAGAGTTCAGGACAGGTAGAAAGAATGAATAGAAGCATTAAAGAGGCCTTAATGAAATTAAGCTTAGAGACCAGCATAAAAGATTGGACTATGCTCCTGCCATATACAATGTTTCATGCAAGAAATACTCCCTCTGTTTTTTTGAGTAACCTCATCCCCTGTGAAATTCTCTAGGGTGCCTCTCCTCCAGTAAGTGACCTAAGCCCAACTGTAAGACCTAACGATCCCTTCCACACCCCCTTGCTTGACAGACTTAAACTCTTGAAAGAACTCAGTGATACCTGTGGAAACAGCTGGCCACTGCCTACCAAACTGGGGACGAGGGGACTCCACATCGATATCAAGTAAGAGACTTCATCTACGTAAGACGATATCAGGTGTCATCCCTGGAACCCTGCTGGAAAGGACAATACCAGGTGCTACTTATAACATCTACAGTGGTAAAGGTAGACAGAATCACTTCCTGGATCCATGCCTCTCATCTCAAGCCTGCGCCCTGTCCACACTCTGGCTAGAAACTGGAAAAGACTGGTAACACTTTCAAATTGCATATTCACCATGTGGATAAGGCTATAGAATCTCCCCTTCGCAACAAGTAGTCCTAACCCTCATCAGCCCGTGCAGCAGCGATGGCTGATCACAAATTCTACTGGAAAAGATGTATAATCTATCTTGCATACAACCCCCTTAGGTACCTGGTGACCATCACTTTACCCAGACATTTGTCAGCTGGCTATAGGTCTTTCCTATTGGGATATTCCTGATGAAGAGGATTCCACTAAAATTCCATTAAATCCCTTCCGTACCATAGATAATGGAAACAAACATTATGGATGTAGGGACACACGAGCCAGATGCAGGTTGGCTAGCCTAGATTACTATGTTTGCCCGACCGACGATCAAAGCCACAAACAGCCATGAGTGTGTGGGGGGAAAGCCGACTTCTTCTGTAAGTAATGGGGATGTGAGCATACAGGGGCTGCGTGATGGAACCCAAACTCCTCATCAAATTCAGTGCACAGCATTGGCCATATTACGAATTAGATAACAAAAACCAATGGCTCCCAGAGGGGTCTCTAGATCCTCAAATTCTGCATGACCTTTTTAACATCTGCAAGTGCTCAAAAGGGTGAAAGGAGATTCCCCTATGTGGAGGCCTTTTCCCTCCTTCACTCACATCCTGAACTCTGCTTATCCAATAGATCCTCACCTTCAGCCTTCTGCTCCAGAGTCTCTGCTGTCACTCCCACTTCAGAAACCTGATTTCTTCCCTCCAATTAATAGATCAAAAACCCAAACCTTCCCTGGTTCTCAGACCATTGCCCCCTTGCTGAGTTAGCAGCTACTGAAGTACCCCTCCACCCACTCACTCCTCTCTTCTCCTGTCAGTGCCCACACCGGGTCCCACCAGGTCCTCTTTTCAGCTAACCCAAAGCTCAAACCAGCTGAGGAGAGTCCTCAGACCCCTATTCAAGATGTAATAAAAATGGCCTTTAAAGTTGCTTTGTCATCACTGAAAACAGTTTACTAAGAATTTAAAGTCCCTCACATGCGTTTTGGGATACTCACTCCCGTCTTCCCCTCTGCTCTACCTGTTCTACTGCTCAAGTTTTTGTTGCTAGGAAAATCCCAAACCATTTCTCAAATTATTCTTTTACATCCCTCCTTCCTCATTCTCAGATCCTCGGAGCTGCTCTCAGCCCCACCTTCCCTGTCTTCCCCTTCTGTACCAGGCCCACTGAAAAGTCTTAACTGACCTTCTCCAGAAGTCTTCACCATGGCTGAGTTTTGGACTTTCATGAAAAGAGTCCCTGTAAAAGAGTTCAATGTAGTTAAACTTCCTCTTTTCATATTGCCCTGTTCTACTTGGCCACTGGCTAAAAAAAATCAGCAATCCTTAGCTATACACCCTCTTTCTAGTTTTTCACAAAAATATGTGAAAAAAACCTTGGGCCTTGACCTGGGGCTTCAGAGAGATGGCTACATTTCTAAGTTAAAGAAGTTAGCAACTGGGCTCCTTGGTAACAGCTGGCAGGGGGAAAATAAGAAAGGGAAGAAAAAGCTCTTACCTTCCCAGGTGTCCTTGAAAAGTTAACTTGCCCAGAACTGAGGAAAAAAACAGAAACAAAAACTGCTTTTTTCAACTTCTGCAGACTGTGAACTTCTGAGCCCCTTCCCTTAAATGTTGGGTACAAAATTCTGAAACTACCTCAACTTGGGTTTCAGAGGATTACTTGATTACAACAGAATCAATGCCCTCTGAATCCGGTTGCAACCAAATAGGACAGTTTCCCTGTCTTCACTGCTATCTTAGGTGCCTTGCCTTGTCTGTCCCTACTACAGCATAATTCTATATACTTAAACATTGCTTATGTTTTCATGAAATGGTCAACAGATGTGATTAATTGTGTAATGGTGCAGATGTTTCCCAGAGTGCTCTATCACGACACAGGTTCATTTGAAGATCAAATAGGGGGGCATACAACCCTGTTCCACTGAAAATATATATCCCTTCCTTTAGCCATCCTATTAGGAATAGGAATTGCTGCACTGGTGGGCACGGGAACTACTGCCTTTGTCCATGGGACTCAACAAATGACAAAAAATATGACAGCAATAGACCAAAACGAAGATATTAGAAACCTCCATCAGAGCTTTGCATGAATCTTTAACCTCTCTCTCTGAAGTTGTTTTTCAGAACACTCGATGGTTGGACCTGCTCTTCATGAGAGAAGGGGGCCTTTGTGCTCCATTGAGGGAAGAATGTTGTTTGTATGCCGAGCATACTGGAGTTGTAATAAAATGTATGAGTAAATTAAAAAGACGTCTTGAAGAGCATCAACGATAGAGAGAGGCCCAAAAAGGGTGGTTTGAGTCTTGGTTCACACAGTCCCCCTGGTTAACTACGTTTTTATCAACCCTGGCCGGTAAAAAAATAATCCTCATATTATTGCTAACTATAAAACCCTGTTTTCTCAACCGTGTAATTTCTTTTCTCCAGGCTCAAATTGGACGAGTTAAACTTAAGATAATACCCCACTAGCAGACATAGAATGTGACACCCCCAATGATCATTTTTATGATTAAAAGTAGCCAGAAGAAGAATTGGGGAATAAAAGGTTAATAAAATAGGTACTTGTCACTTCCTGTTTTTCTGTATGCTTAACAAAACACTGTTGGAATCTTGAGAGATTCTTGCAAATCTTGTTCCCAGTATGTGCTGTCCCCAACTGCCAAACTGCAGAATGTGCTCCCTGACCCAGTTCCACGCAAATCGCCCACTCGCCTTGATCCATCAATAAACTTCCCTCCCTGCCCTCTCCAGGTAAAGTATATAAGCTCTACTTAAGCTATTCTCAGGGCTGTCTGCTCTATTCAAGTGAGCTCTGAGCACCAGCATGCTGGACAGTCAATAAACTTTGGCTGTTGCATGAGATAGTCTATTGGTGGTCTCCTCCTGCAAAGCTCGCCTGACATTTACTAGGATGATTGAATGTAGAAGAGAACATCCAGTCAAATAGGGATAGTTGATAGAATTAGGAAGATGGTCAGTACGTTTAGGAAGAAGTGTGAGTATAGGATTTGGAACAAAAGTTCTTTAGCTATAGGGTTTCGATTAGAGAGTGAATGTTAATGTCTGCACAGGTGAAGAGTCGGTCACAATGATGAAGGGGGGAAAATATGTAGGAAAGCAGATATAAATAGAGATATTAGAAAATCAGGCAAAGTATAAAGTGAGTGATAGGATTATACATTTTGAACAGGGTTGAGTTTGAATATATAATCTTAGGAAAAAACCAATATGTAGTCAACAATCGGATTGATATTTGAGAGCATTAGGCAAATTTCAGGTGGATGAATATTTCTGAGAATAATCTTGTGAATAGTTGATTATAAATCCACATACATGATCATGAACATATTTATGGAGTGTAGATAAGACACATATATTTCATATTTTGAAAAATCTGGAGAGTACACAAGACAAAAAAGTAGCAATGTGTATGTCAATCAAAATTCATCATAAAATATATATCATCCACAGATCTAAAAATATTCATTTTACTGAACATGGATTTATGTAAAATGTTGTTCAACTAGGAATCTCACCCATAGTTTGAATATTCAGTACCAACAGGGTTAAGTAGGAGTGATCTCGTCTCACAATTTGTATCTGCCAAGTCCACCAAATCACAAGAATGTACATGTGGTACCAAGTAGGATTCTATATGTGCATATAAAAATACACATGCTGAATAGGCTACAGAAAAAGGGAGACAGGAATTCACATATTTGTTAAATTTAAAAATACATGGAGAACTATTTCAATAATCAATTGACTAGATCTATAACTCCTGCTCTGTATCATGCAGAAGGCAAGCCCAACTATACAACATGCCTCCACTGAACTGCTTGTATATCTATTCTGTTTGGGTTATTTTTCTCCATCATATTAGGATTAGTAGTCAGAGTCTGGTAGGGTATGGGTTAGTGTCAGGGATTCAGTATTTTGAATGGAAAATAGGAAATTGAATCCAATGTGTATGCAAACATATGCTACAGAAAAATCTTCCAACTCTCATCCAGAACAATGCCTTGACATTACCTTCGCCTCAAGTAAGACACAATTAGAGGAGAAGAGTTAAAAAAATCTGTCAATACCTATATGGAATGGAAAATGCTCCAGATTTCACACCATTGGAGCTGGTAGAGGAGTTTCTAAATGTAATGGACAGAGTAAACCCTCCACAAACATGGAGCTCTGCTGGTCTAAAGTTTTTTGAGAATTTGCCTTTGAGGTTGGGCACTTGAAATATATGTTGTTGTCAGGAGCTTTAGCTTACTTTCTAGTGAGAGCATCAAAGCTGGATTTGAATCTATGTGACCTGGATGACATGGTTACTTATTCTCCAATGTAATGAGGCAGCAGTGCTGAATTCTCTCTTTGTAGGTAAACTGTGGCCTCTAAGGGATAAGTGTCTCCCCGTGTCGACTGTGAAGCCATTTGGTCATCCTCTAATTTTCGTGGTGTTTTTGATGCTGCTCTGGGAGTTGGTATTTGCTTCACAAAATACAACGAGTTCAAATGAGACACAGTACTGGAGAGAGTTCTGTCAGGTGTGGGGGGAAGGGTCTGCAGGAGAATGCACCAACCAGTTTTATCCCACGTAGCTTGCCCCCTTGACAATAGCAACATGATTCAGAACATTGCCCTGAAACCTCTCCATATAACAAGATGCCTTTACATATAAGTGTTTCCTGGCTGCACCATGTCAGTCACAAGCCATTTGGAATCCAATGGTAGATCCTCATGGCACTACCACCGATGTTTTATCAAACACCTGCACGCCACTGCTCTGGGCCACTACTCAGCAGGATCGAACTTACTGGCATCTCTGTTATACACCATTTTCATGAAACCCAGTCAATCAAGGCACTGTCTGGTATTCTCATGATCAGCAACAGGGCATCCAAAAGTTTTCCAGTGCCACCTGGTCATGGAAATTTCAAAAATTTCATGGTTTTTATCTAGCCATTTTTCAAAGATGAAGTTGGAGGCACTGTGGGTTTCTATTCATTCAGGAATCATTAAATGTTGAGGAAGCTCATTTCAATGAAAGCTCTGGAAAACTCTCACAGGCAAGGCTTCCCAAAGAGTGCCCAAAAAGGTCACATGAAGCCAGGCCCATTGAGGTCTAAATGTGAGGCCCATGTGTGTTTTGACTCTAAACTCAGCCTTCCAAGTCTTTATAATAAATTCATGTTATATACGGGCTGAGATTCCCAGTGCTCTTTTGAAAGCCACCCTGGGCCTAGATCTCAGTTTCCAAGGACGACTCTCATGCGTGTCCTCCTAAAATCCCAACAAAATTCATGGCAATACTTCTCTGAGTTCAGTTCCACAACTCAGTATCTAAGGGGAATCAAACCAGAGTTCAAGCCTAGGTGGACCCAGTCATTTCTTCCAACCGAGACACAAATGACCAAAATTATAACCAAAACACTCCCACATGATACTAATCTTCTTCCATGTAGTCACTCATCATCACCTCTGGCTGAAGGTTTCCATCAGGGGCGCAGCCAAAGACAGTTTCCAAAATAAGCTTGCTTGCCCCTCATTTGCCTAAAGTCAGGATGTCCAGGACACCCTTCCTGTGAAACAGAAATGATCAAATAAGCATGCCTTTAATACTGCTCTGTTTCTCCAATTTGAGGCCTACTGACTTTCAGATATAGATTCTTTATGTGATTTGGAGTCATGCGAAACCCCAAGCACCTCTGCAGGGCTTGGAAGAACTCATTTGACCCAAAGAATCCCTATTTTCACTTGATGGAGGTCAGGAACCTAACAGAGGAAGGCATGTGACTTCATCCACAATGACTGATCTTTTGGCTATTTTGGTTTGGGATGCACACATGGGATCATTCTTTAGATCCATCAGGTGCTGAGAATCTAAGTCACAGCCACACACAAGGCCAAGAGGCTAATTCAGCCACATCCCTTTCCAAAGCAATTAAGCAAAAAGCCACAGGTGATGCCCATTAATTTCCATTTCAAAACTATATTCTTCAGGCTTCACAAAGGGGTGGCCTGAGGCAAAGACCTTCCAGACATTCATTGCAACAGAAAAATAGTTAAGCAAAAGACCCAATCATGGTCTCTCCACTGAGACTTTCCTGGTCACACTGATATCCTACATTCAGGGCAACAGAACAATATGTAAGAAAAGGTGCAAAACATGGTCTCTACACTGAGACTTTCCTGGTCACACTTATATCTGAGTTTTCTGAGAATCTCGCTATTATCTTCAGCTATCCAGTACATGGCCGTGTCACAGAGCTTGGAGGTGGTACATATCTTGGAAACAAAACCATGAGCCAATTCTGGAGAGTGGCCAGAATTCAGGAAGAAAACAGGAACTTAGGAAGATAGCAGGTGTTGCCCATGGATAAGACAAGTTGCAGTCCATTCACTAATTGGCTAGTATGAATTATGGGAAGATTTATACTAGACTAGACATCCGTTAATGCATTATCTTTTCTAATGTCTACAACAACGAACACAGTGGGATACACAGACATAGGAATACTAGTCTTGTCAAACGACTTACTAGAAACAGTCCACTCCAAACCAAACAAAGCGACTTTCCTACCTATTCTCAGAAGATGAGACAAAATAACAAACACACACCCACTGCCCACAAAGGCACCTCCTTCCCCCAAGTAGGTCTTTGACTATCCAGAGAGTCCTCTGACTGGTGGGCTAAACTATGTTCCCCAAAATGGCCTGTCTTCTATCAGATCTGGTTTCCTTGGCCAACTCTCTGAAGTTGTCAGAAAAAATTGGTGAGCCACTACCATCTTTCTCAGGAAAGGTCCCTCTTCAGAGCTCTCCTGGCATTTGTGCTTCCTCACATCAGTAGGTACCAAGAAAGACTGACTCTATTCTTGTTAAATCCAACCAAGTGAGCCCCCTGAGACTGGGACAGGGACTCCTTCTGGGTGCCTGGCTTCTTGGATACCAAGTTCAGAGAGTTGCATCAACAAGGAAATGACGTATGTCACTTTCTTTGGAACTGAATGAGGTCACTGCCCTGGCAACCACTTTATCCTAAAAGTTGCTTCCAAGGGTCCCATGAGATGGAGCTGGCCACTACTTCCTGTGACACTTTAACAAGTTGGAATGGTATATCAACCATAGGAACCTGGGTAAAACTCTCCACCCAGGCCTGGTTTGGTCCATCTTCTCTACAATAAGAAGAGAGAGGCTGATTCAGACACATTCCTTCATTCTGACCAGGTTGTTTGCCATGGAAGATGACTTTTGCTCTCTCAGGTCTTTCATACCTGCCTAAAACTTCTCCAGGTATCATTTCTACATGGACCTTTGAGATTCTCGGCAGGTAGAAGGTACCCTACTTTCCTGTACTGTAAGAACAACTTTGTCCCTGCTCTTCTGTAAAATGAGATTGAGGGAACAGTGTATGTTTCGGGTTAATCACAGGTTCGATTTGGGTTATAAATCATTCTGTGCCATGAATAATGGTATTGGGAACCTACGATATGTACAAGAATATAGAGGTGAAATAAAAGTATGAAAACAGAAATCTAGGTATGATTTGAAGCCCAGAAAACCATTGGGCCCTTGACTGGTATACTTAGCTTTGAATTATGTTCTGCAAATATGTCTCAGATAATTTGATATACAATGGCATAGGACCTTGTACCTTGGATGATTGAATGTAGAAGAGAACATCCAGTCAAAAAGGGATAGTAGGTAGGATTAGGAAGATATTTGGTATGTTTAGGAAGAAGAGTGAGTATAGGATTTGCACCAAAAGTTCTTTCCCAATAGGGATTTGGTTAGAGAATGAATGTAAATGTCAGCACATATGAAGAGTCAGTAACTATAATGAGCTGGGGAATATATGTAGAAAAGCAGATATCAATAGAGACATTATGAAATCAGGCAAAGTATAAAATGAGTGATAGGATTAGACATTTTCTACAGGGTTGAGTTTCAGTGTATAATCTTAGGAAGAAACAAATATGTAGTCACCAATAGGATTGACATTTGAGAGCATTAGGCAACCTAGACATGGATGTTTTAGTAATCCATGTACACTTTCCATTTCGGCTTTGGTACAATCATAAGTGTGACCTTTACATTTTTTGTTCAGAATATTACTGTGATAAAATGTATATGTAGATAAGGTCACATGAGTATTTCTACCACCATTTCTGGAAGCAATATATTGAAGACGTAATATTAGTATTGGGGGTACAAAGAGGTGTACCCTGTGTCTATGAATATAGAGATAAATCATGAATTGACCATAAGTGAATAAATAATATAACTTGTTCCAACTTTAAATAATGGATTGAACTGATATCTGAGAAATTATAAGAAATCTTATATTGATATATAATCATTCATTTCAAACAGACATACATCTAATGGTAATATTAGTGTTTTGGTTTATCATGGAGAGTATGTGAGTTTTGCTTCAATAGTGATTATGAAAATTGAAAATAATATGTTTGGAAAGAATTCTCATTTAAAGACCAGTCAAGACACCCTGACAATACACGTGTTCTGAAGCAAGAAGTGATTAAAGTTGAAACAAATGCCTATAAATTTGTGAACTTGTGGATGAAATGTAAATCCTATGTTGTGCAAACACTGAAGAAAAAGTAAAGTACCAGTGTTGAATACAAATAAACGTCAAATTACATATCATGTCCCATAGGAATCTACTTGCATTGATGTTAGACTGGGTTAGTTACTGTAGAATTATTAGCATTTGTATGCACCATTCACTGAAGTTAGTTTTCAGTACTAGTAAACAAATATATATTTCAGGTAGATGAATATGTCTGAAAATAATCTTGTGAAAAGTTGATTATGAATCCACGTACATGAACATGAACAAATTTAGAGAGTGTATATAAGACACATATATTTTATATTTTGAAAAATCTGGAGAGTGTATTTATAGATACAAAAAAAACACATACAGACATTAAAAAGAAGCAATATATATGCCAATCAAAATTCATCATTAAATATATATCATCCACAGATGCAAAATATTTATTTTACTGAACATGAGCTAATGTATAATGTTGTTCTACTAGAAAGCTTGTAGGTTAAATTTTCAGTTCCAACAGCGTTTAAGAGTAGTAAACTCTTCTCACAACTTGTATCTGCCAAGTCAGCCACCTCACAAAAATGTACATGTGATACAAGGTAGGATTCTATATGTGCATATGAATATATATGAGTGAATAAGCTACAGAGAAAGGGGAACAAGAATACACATATCTGTTAACTTTAAAAAAACATGGAGGACTATTTCAATTAAAAATTGACTAAATTTATAACTCCTACCTTATATAATGCAAAAGGCAAGTCCAAGTATACAACATGCCTCCTCTGAACTGCTTGTATTTCTATTGTGTTTGGGTTATTTTTCTCCTTTATATTAGGATGAGTAGTCTGACTCTAGTAGGTAGGTATTAGTGTCAGGGATTCAGTATTTCGAAAGGAATATTGGAAAATGAATTTAATGTGTATGCAAATATGTGCTGCACAAATATCCTTCCACTCTCATCCAATGCAATGCCTTGTCAATACCTTCGCCCCAATTAAGACACAAATAGAGGAAATGAGTTAGAAAATCAGTGAATACATATCTGAAATGGAAATGCTCTGGAATTCACAACTTTGGAGGTGGTAGAGGAGTTTCCAAAAGTAAGGGACAGGGTAAACAATCCACAAACATGAAGCTCTGCTGGCCTAAAAACTTTTTGAGAAACTGCCTCTGAGTTTGGGCACTTGAAATATATGTTGTTGTCAGGAGATTTGACTTCCTTTGTAGTGAGACCATCAAAGCTGGGTCTGCATCTATGTGACCTGGAGGACATGTCTTCTTATTTTCCAATGAAGATGAGCAGCAGTGCTGAATTATCTCTTTGAAGGTAAACTGTGGCCACAGGGGACTAAGTGTCTCCCCGTGTTGACTGTGAAGCCATTTGGTCCTCGTCCACTTTTTGTGATGTTTTTGCTACTGAACTGGGAGTTTAGTATTTGCTTCATGACATACAAGGAGCTCAACTGGGGCACAGTGCTGGAGGGAGTTCTGTCACGTGTGGTGGGCCACGGTCTGCAAGAGAATGCACCAACCATGCTTTTATTCCTCATAGCTTGCCCCATTGCCCCCTTGTCCCTATCAACCTGATTCTGAACATTGCCCTGAAACCTCTCCATATAACAACATGCCTTTACATATAAGAGTCTGCTGGCTGCACCATGTCAGTAACATGCCATTTGGAATACAATGGTAGATCCTCATGGCCGTACCACTGAAGATTTATCACACACCTGTCCACCACTGCTCTTGGCCCACTACTCACAAGGCTCCAACATACTGGAATCTCTGTTCTACACCATTTTCATGAAACCCAGTCATACAAGGATCTGTCTGGTATACTCATGATCAGCAATAGGACATCCAAAGGTTCTCCAGTGCCACCTGGTCATGGGAATTTCAAAAATTTCATGGTATTTATCTAGCCATTTTTCAATGATGAAGTTGGAGGCACTGTGGGTTTCAATTCATTCAGTAACCATTAAATGTTGAGGAAGCTCAATTCAATGAAAGCTCTGGAGAACTCTCACAGGCAAGGCTTCCGAAAGAGTGTCCAAAAGGTCACATGAAGCCAGGCCCATTGAAGTCTACAATGTGTGGCCTATGTGTGTTTCAACTCTCAAATATGGCTGCATGTCTTTAAGAATAAAATCATGTGATATCCTGGCTGAGATTCCCAGGGCTCTGTGGAAAGCCACCCTGGGCCTAGATGTCAGTTTCCAAGGGCGACTCTCATGCATGGCCTCCTAAAATCCAAATAAAATTCATGGCAATACTTCTCTGAGGTCAGTTTCACAACTCAGTCTCTAAGGGGAATCACACCAGATTTCAAGCCCACGTGAACCCAGTCATTTCTTCCAACCGCCAAACAAATGACCAAAATTAAAACCAAAACATTTCCAATGTCAATCATCTTCTTCCATATAGTCACCTCTGGCTGGAGGTTTCCATTAGGGGTGCAAACAAAGACAGTGTCCAAAAAATGCTCCCTTGCCCCTCATTTGCCTAAAGTCAGGGTGTCCTTGACACCCTTCCTGTGAACCAGGAGTGATCAAATAAGCCTGCCGTAAATACTGCTGTGTTTATCCAATTTGAGTCCTACTGACTTTCAGGTATAGATTCTATATGTGATTTGGAGTCATGCGAAAACCCAAGCCCCTCTGCAGGGCTTGGAAGAACTCATTTGACACAAAGAATCCATATTTTCACTTGATGGAGGTCAGGAACCTAACACAGGAAGGCAAGAGACTTCATCCACAATGACTGATTTTTTGTCATTATGGTTTTGAACGCACACATGGAATCATTCTTTAGATCCATCATGTGCTTAGAATCTAAATCACAGCCACAAACAAGGCCAAGAGGCTAATTCAGCCACATCCCTTTCGAAAGCAATAAAGCAAAGAGCCACAGGTGATGCCCATTCATTTCCATTTCAAAACTATATTCTTCAGGCTTCACAAAGGGGTGGCCGGAAGCAAAATCCTTCCAGATATTCAGTGCAAGAGAACAGTACTTAAACAAAAAGTCCAAAGCAGGGTCTCTCAACTGAGAGTTTCCTGGTCACACTGATATCTGAGTTTTCTGAGATGCTCGCCATTCTCTTCAGCTCTCCAGTACATGGCCATGTCAGAGAGCTTGGAGGTGGTACATATCTTGTACACAAAACCATGAGCCTATTCTGCAGAGTGGCCAGAATTTAGGAAGAAACCAGCAACTTAGGAAGATAGCAGGTGTTTCCCATTGATAAGACAAGCTGCAGTTCATTCATATATTGGGCAGGATGAATTATGGGAAGATTTATACTAGACAGGACACATCCATTAATGCATTTTCTTTTCTAATGTGTACAACACCAGACACAGTGGGATACACAGACAAAGAAACACTCGCCTTGTCAAACGACTTACTAGAACAGTCCACTCAAAACCAAAAAAAAAAAAAAAACAAAAACAAAAAACGCCTTTCCTACCTATTCTCAGAACATGAGACAGAACCACAAACCCAAACCCACTCCCACAAAGGCACCTTCTTTCCCCAAGTAGGTCTGTGACAACCCGGAGTGTCCTCTGACTGGTGAGCCATACAATGTTTCCCCAAATTGGCCTGTCTTGTCTCAGATCTGGTCTCCTTGTCCAACTCTGTGAAGTTGAGAGGAGCCAGCGGTGAGCCACTACCTGTTTTCTCAGAAAAGGTCCCTCTTCAGAGCTCTACTGGCATTTGGCCATCCTCACATCAGTAGGTACCAAGAAAGGCTGACTTTGTCCTTGGAAAATCCAAACAAGTGAGCCCACTGGGACTGGGACTGGGACTGGGACTGCCACTGGGTGGCTTCTTGGATACCAAGTTCAGAGAGTTCCATCACCAAGGAAATGAGGTATGTCACTTTCTTTGGAACTGAATGAGGTGACTGCCTTGGCAACCACTTTGTCCTAACAGTTGCTTCCAAGAGTCCCAAGAGATGGAGCCAGCCGCTCCTTCTTGTGACACTTTCACAAGTTAGAATGGAATATAAACGATAGCCAAACGTGAACAGCTCTCCACACAGGCCTGTTTTGGTCAGTCTTCTCTACAATAAGAAGAGAGAGGCTGATTCAGACACGTCCCTTCGTTCTAACTAGGTTTTTTTGCCATGGAAGATGACTTTTGCTCACTCAGGTCCTTCATACATGCCTACAACTTGTGCAAGTATCATTTCTGCATGGACCTTTGAGGTTCTCAGCAGGTGGACGGTCCCCTACTTTCCTGTATTGTAAGAACAACTCTGTTCCTGCTCTTTTGTGAAATGAGTTTGAGGGAACAGTGTATGTTTATGGTTAATAACAGGTTCGATTTGGGTTAGGAATCATTCTGTGCGATGAATAATAGTGTTGGAAACCTGTGATATTTACAAGAATATAGAGGTGAAATATAAGTATGAAAACAGAAATCTAGGTATGATTTGAAGCCCAGAAGGGCATTGAGCCCTTGATTGGGATACTTAGCTACGAATTATGTTCTGCAAATATGTCTCATATAATTCGATATACAATGGCATAGGACCTTGTACCTTGGATGATTGAATGTAGAAGAGAACATCCAGTCAAAAAGGGATAGTTGCTAGGATCATGAAGCTAGTCGGTAGGTTTAGGTGGAAGAGTGAGTATATGATTTGCACCAAAAGTTCTTTAGCAATAGGGTTTCGGTTAGAGACTGAATTTAAATGTCAGCACATATGAAGAGTCAGTCACTAGGATGAGCTGGGGAAAATATGCAGAAAAGCAGATATCAATAGAGACATTACAAAATTAGGCAAAGTATAAAGTGACTGATAGGATTAGACATGTTCAACAGTGTTGAGTTTCAATATATAATCTTAGGAAGAAACAAATATGTAGTCACCAATAGGATTGGCATTTGAGAGCATTACGCAACCTGGACATGGATGTTTTTAGTAATCCGTGTTCACTTTCCATTTAGGCCTTGGTACAATCATAAGTATGGCCATTAATTTTTTTGTCCAGAATATTACTGGGATAAAATGTATATGTAGATCAGGTGACATGAGTATTTCTTCCACCATTTCTGGGAGCAATATATTAAAGACGTAAAATTAGTATTGGGGTTACAAAGAGGTGCACCCTGTGTCTATGAATATAGAGATAAAGCATGAATAGACCATACTGTGAATAAATAATATAACTTGTTCCAATTTTAAATAATGGATTTAACTGATATCTGAAAAATTACAGGAAATCTTATATTGATATACAATCATTCATTCCAACCAATTATACATCTAATTGTAATATTAGTGTTTTGGTTTATCATGAAGAGTGTGTGAGTTTTGCTTCAAAAGTGATTATGGAAATCGAAAATAATGTGTTTGGAAAGAAGTGTCATAAAAAGACCAGTCAGGAAACCTGGAGGAATACATATGTTGTGAAGCAGGAAGTGATTGAAAGTAAAACAAATGCCTATAAGTTTGCTAATTTGTGGATGAAATATATATCCAATGATGTGCATAAACTCATGAAATAGTAATGTACCAGTGTTGAGTAAAAATGAACGTCAAAATACACATCATGTCCCATAGGAATCTACTTGCATTGATATTAAACTGGGTCAGTTACTGTAGAAATATTAGGATTCGCGTGCATCATTCACCAAAGTTAGTATTCTTTTTTTGTAATTTTTATTTATGGTTGTTAAAACCATAACATAGTTCTTGATATATCATATATCACATTTTGATTCAAGTGGGTTATGAACTCCCATTTTTACCCCGTATACAGATCGCAGAATCACATCAGTTACACATCCATTGATTCACATATAGCCATACTAGTCTCTGTTCTATTCTGCTGCCTTTCCTATCCTCTACTATCCCCCCTCCCCTCCCCTCTCCTCCCCTCTTCTCTCTCTACCCACTCTACAGTAATAAATTTCTCCCCCTTGTATTATTTTTCCCTTTTCCCGCACTTCCTTTTGTATAAAATTTTGTATAACCCTGAGGCTCTCCTCCCATTTCCATGCAATTTCCCTTCTCTTTCCCTTTCCCTTCCACCTCTCATCCCTGTTTAGTGTTAATCTTCTTCTCATGCTCTTCGTCACTACTCTGTTCTTAGTTACTCTCCTTATATCAAAGAAGACATTTGGCATTTGTTTTTTAGGGATTGGCTAGGTTCACTTAGCATAATCTGCTCTAATGCCATCCATTTCCCTGCAAATTCTAAGATTTTGTCATATTTAAATGCAGAGTAATACTCCATTGTGTAAAAATGTCACATTATTTTTATTCATTCTTCCATTGAAGGGCATATAGCTTGGTTCCACAGTCTTGCTATTGTGAATTGTGCTGCTCTGAACATCGATGTAGCAGTGTCCCTGTAGCATGCTCTTTTTAGGTCTTTAGGTTTTAGACCGAGAAGGGGAATATCTGGGTCAAATGGTGGTTCCATTGCCAGCTTTCCAAGAAATCTCCATACTGCTTTCCCATTTGGCTGCACCAATTTGCAGTCCCACCAGCAATGTACAAGTTTACCTGTTTCCCCATATCCTCGACAGCACTTGTTGTTGTTTGTCTTCATAATGGCTGCCAATCTTACTGGAGTGAGATGGTATCTTAGGGTGGTTTTGATTCACATTTCTCTGACTGCTGGAGATGGTGAGCATTTTTTTATGTACTTGTTGATTGATTGTATGTCCTCCTCTGAGCAGTGTCTGTTCAGGTCCTTGGCCCATTTGTTGATTGTGTTATTTGTTATCTTATTGACTAATTTTTTGAGTTCTTTGTATACTCTGGATATTAGGGCTCTATCTGAAGTGTGAGGAGTAAAGATTTGTTCTTAGGATGTAGGCTCCCTATTTACCTCTCTTATTGTTTCTTTTGCTGAGAAAAAACTTTTTAGTTTGAGTACGTCCCATTTGTTGATTCTAGCTATTAACTCTTGTGCTATGGGTGTCCTATTGAGGAATTTGGAGCCCGACCCCACAGTATGTAGATCATAGCCAACTTTTTCTTCTATCAGGCGCCGTGTCTCTGATTTGTTATCAAGCTCCTTGATCCATTTTGAGTTAACTTTTGTGCATGGCGAGAGAAAGGGATTCAGTTTCATTTTGTTGCATATGGATTTCCAGCTTTCCCGGCACCAATTATTGAAGATGCTATCCTTCATCCATTGCATGCTTTTAGCCCCTTTATCAAATATGAGATAGTTGAAGTTTTGTGGATTGGTTTCTGTGTCCTCTAATCTGTACCATTGTTCCAACCGCCTGTTTTGGTACCAGTATTATGCTATTTTTGTTACTATTGCTCTGCAGTATACTTTGAAGTCTGATATCGCTATATCGCCTGATTCACACTTCCTGCTTATCATTGTTTTTGCTATTCTGGGTCTTTTATTTTTCCATATGAATTTCATGATTGCTTTCTCTATTTCTACAAGAAATGCCATTAGGATTTTGATTGTCATTGCATTAAACCTAGAGAGAACTTTTGGTAATATCGCCATTTTGATAATGTTAGTTCTGCCTATATATGAACAGGGTACATTTTTACATCTTTTAAGATCTTCCTCTATTATTCTCTTTAGGGTTCTGTAGTTTTCATTTTATGAGACTTACACCTCTTTTGTTAGGCTGATTCCCAATTATTTTTTTTAGGATATTGTGAATGTAGTGGTTGTCCTCATTTCCGTTTCAGAGGATTTTTTGCTGATATACAGGAATGCCTTTGATTTATGCGTGTTGATTTTATATCCTGCCACTTTGCTGAATTCATTCATTAGCTCTATTAGTTTCTTTGTAGACCCTTTTGGGTCTGCTAGGTATAGAATCATGTCATCTCTAATAGTGATAATTTAAGTTCTTCTTTTCCTATTTTTATGGCTTTAATTTTTTTGTCTAATTGCTCTCGCCAGTGTTTCACGAACTATGTTGAACAGAAGTGGTGAAAGAAGGCATTCCTTTCTTGTTCCAGATTTTAGGGGGAATGCCTTCAATTATTCTCCATTCAGAATGATGCTAGCCTGAGGCTTAGCAGAGATTGCTTTTACAATATTGAGGTATGTTCCTGTTATCCCTAGTTTTTCTAGAGTTTTGAACATAAAGGTATGCTGTACTTTGTCGAATGCTTTCTCTGCATCTATCGAGATGATCATATGGTTCTTATTTTTAAGTCTATTGATGTGATGAATAACATTTATTGATTTCCCTATATTGATCCAGCCTTGCATCCCACGGATGAGTCCTACTTGATCATGTACACAATTTTTTTGATATGCTTTTGTATCTGATTTGCTAGAATTTAATTGAGGATTTTTGCCTCTAGGTTCATTAGAGATATTGGTCTGTAGTTTTCTTTCTTTAAAGTGTCTTTTTCTGGTGTAGAAATCAGGGTGATGGTGGCCTCATAGAATGAATTTGGAAGTTCTTCTTCTTTTTCAATTTCCTGAAATAGCTTGAAAAGCATTGGTATTAGTTCCTCTTTAAAGGTTGTGTAAAACTCTGCTGTATACCCATCGGGTCCTGGGCTTTTCTTACTTGGTAGTGTTTTGATGGTTTCTTCTATTTCCTCAATTGATATCGGTCTGTTTAGGTTGTCTATAACCTCCTGACTCAATCTGGGCACATCAAATGACTTAAGAAATTTATCGATGCCTTCACTCTCTTCTATTTTATTGGAGTATAAAGATTCAAAATATTTTCTTATTATCTTCTGTATTTCTGAAATATCTCTTGTGATATTGTCTCTTTCATCCCGTATGCTAGTAATTTGAGTTCTCTCTCTTTTTTTCTTCATTACCATGGCTAAGGTTCTGTTGGTTTTATTTATTTTTTCAAAGAACCAAATGGGTTGACGTGTCCGCGCGCGGGCAGGCCGCTGGGCCTGTTTCTCCATTCGGTTGCAGGTCTGCCTACCTTGCGGGAGTGGGTGGTGGCTCTGCTTTGCCCCTTCTCCAATTGGGGTGTCGTGACTATCATGCCGGCACGTCGCTGGGCCTGTTCTGGGAGCGGGCAATGCTACTTTTTAATGTCTATGTGTGTGTGTGTGTGTGTGTGTGTGCATATATATGTGTATATATATATATATATATATATATATATATATATATATATATTCACTCTCCAAATTTTTCAAAATATGAAATATATTTGTCTTATTATAAATTCCCTAAATTCATTCATATTCATGTATGTGGATTTATAATCAACTTTTCAAAGATTATTCTCAGAAATATTCATCCACCTGAAATACATATTTGTTTCCTAGTACTGAAAGCTAACTCTGGGGGATCATATGATGGCTCGAAGGAAGTGCATCACCCCCATGTACCGCGTCACTGTGCGGGAGAATGACGAGTTAGAACTGCTAAAACCTATCTTTTTAGGAATTTCCAGGAAAATTGGGGTGCTCCAAAACCTAGTTGAAGTATTTCTATCTCATGAGGATCAGCTATGGGGGCTCCAACGCGAGTGATTTGTCCGCACCGAGGGTCATGCTGCTTATTCAGCAAATCGCTCTGCGGCTAGAGTATGCGGCACGCGCTGGGAAATGACGAGATAGCAATGCAAATATACAGCGGTGTGGATTTTGTGGGCTCCTGCCACCTGTGCAATCACTGTGCTCAGTGCTGAATTCTGGGTTTGAGATGGGGGAAGGAAGCGGTCCAATTCTGTTCTCCCCACCGGTCAGACCACAGAGGAAGCCAGTGGCCACCATCTTGGAGAGCTGACGTCACCATCCCTGTGTTCCACTGATCGCCACTCATTCAGCTATAGACTAGGTAATTTCAGGCTGCCATTTGCCTGTGTCTTGCAGACAAATTACTCAGGCTCAGTGCTAAAGAAACCACAGAAACTGCTTCATGGAGCCTGCTCCTATCAGAACATACACCAAGCCAACAGCGGCCGAATTTCAGCTCCTGGAACTGATCTGGCCCAGGGCTAGAGAACTCACGGAAACTGCTTCTCGGTCCGGGTCTTGCTGAATACTGTGGAGTTTAATACCAACCGAGCCTTCATAGGCAGTGGCAGCAAGTTTGAGACGGGGCTTGTGAGGGCCCGTCAAGACTCACCCGTTTCTTTTGTCACCCGGCAAAGGGAACGAAATGCTGCCATTCACATGGTGTATCAACATGGCAGAGATCTGATGTCATCAGAAAGCGGCGGAGGAGATAACTTCATTGATACCAGCGGTGACAGAAACAGTTGGTCTTCTGGTAAAGAAAGTGAGTCACAAACACCTGAGTATCTCTCACTTTGTCATCAAGCCAGAGGGGCAGAGCAGAGCTGCTGCCCATGCCCGGAACGGACCAAGCGACCCACTGTCATGGTAGTCACGTCACCCCAATTGGAGTAGGGGCAGAGCAGAGTTGCCGCCCGTGCCCGGAACAGGCCCAGCGACCTGCAGGCATGGTAGTCACATCACCCCAATTGGAGTAGGGGCAGAGCAGAGCTGCCACCCGGGCCCAGATCAGGCCCAGCCACCTGCTGGCGTGGTAGTCACGTCACCCAAATTGTAGTAGGGGCCAAGCTGGCCGCCGCCCGCGCCCGCAATGTAAGCAGACATGTGACTGACCTGCGGAACAGGCCCAGCGGCCTGCCACCGGGGTAGACACAACACCCCAATTGGAGTAGTGGCAGAGCAGAGCCTTCTCCCAAGCCCAGTAAAAGCACAGCGGCCCACCAGCGTGGTAGTCACGTCAACACAATTGGAGTAGGCGTAGAGCAGAGCCTTTGCCCGCGCCCAGAACAGGCCCAGCGACGTGCCGGCATGATAGTCACGACACCCCAATTGGAGAAGGGGCAAAGCAGAGCCACCACCCACTCCCGCAATGTAGGCAGACCTGCAACCGAATGGAGAAACAGGCCCAGCGGCCTGCCAGCGCAGAGGACACGTCAACCCATTTGGTTCTTTGAAAAAATAAATAAAACCGACAGAACCTTAGCCATGGTAATGAAGAAAAAAAGAGAGAGAACTCAAATTACTAGCATACAGGATGAAAGAGACAATATCACAAGAGATATTTCAGAAATACAGAAGATAATAAGAAAATATTTTGAATCTTTGTACTCCAATAAAATAGAAGAGAGTGAAGGCATCGATAAATTTCTTAAGTCATTTGATGTGCCCAGATTGAGTCAGGAGGTTATAGACAACCTAAACAGACCAATATCAACTGAGGAAATAGAAGAAACCATCAAAACACTACCAAGTAAGAAAAGCCCAGGACCCGATGGGTATACAGCAGAGTTTTACAAAAACTTTAAAGAGAAACTAATACCAATGCTTTTCAAGCTATTTCAGGAAATTGAAAAAGAAGGAGAACTTCCAAATTCATTCTATGAGGCCACCATCACCCTGATTCCTACACCAGAAAAAGACACTTCAAAGAAAGAAAACTACAGACCAATATCTCTAATGAACCTAGAGGCAAAAATCCTCAATTAAATTCTAGCAAATCAGATACAAAAGCATATCAAAAAAATTGTGTACATGATCAAGTAGGACTCATCCGTGGGATGCAAGGCTGGATCAATATAGGGAAATCAATAAATGTTATTCATCACATCAATAGACTTAAAAATAAGAACCATATGATCATCTCGATAGATGCAGAGAAAGCATTCGACAAAGAACAGCATACCTTTATGTTCAAAACTCCAGAAAAACTAGGGATAACAGGAACATACCTCAATATTGTAAAAGCAATCTCTGCTAAGCCTCAGGCTAGCATCATTCTGAATGAAGAATAATTGAAGGCATTCCCCCTAAAATCTGGAACAAGAAAGGGATGCCCTCTTTCACCACTTCTGTTCAACATAGTTTGTGAAACACTGGCGAGAGCAATTAGACAGACAAAAAAAATTAAAGCCATAAAAACAGGAAAAGAAGAACTTAAATTATCACTATTAGAGATGACATGATTCTATACCTAGCAGACCCAAAAGGGTCTACAAAGAAACTAATAGAGCTAATGAATGAATTCAGCAAAGTGGCAGCATATAAAATCAACACGAAATCAAAGGCATTCCTGTATATCAGCAAAAAATCCTCTGAAACGGAAATGAGGACAACCACTACATTCACAATATCCTAAAAAAAATAATTGGGAATCAGCCTAACAAAAGAGGTGCAAGTCTCATAAAATGAAAACTACAGAACCCTAAAGAGAATAATAGAGGAAGATCTTAAAAGATGTAAAAATGTACCCTGTTCATATATAGGCAGAACTAACATTATCAAAATGGCGATATTACCAAAAGTTCTCTATAGGTTTAATGCAATGCCAATCAAAATCCTAATGGCATTTCTTGTAGAAAAAGAGAAAGCAATCGTGAAATTCATATGGAAAAATAAAAGACCCAGAATAGCAAAAACAATGATAAGCAGGAAGTGTGAATCAGGCGATATAGCGATATCAGACTTCAAAGTATACTGCAGAGCAATAGTAACAAAAATAGCATAATACTGGTACCAAAACAGGCGGTTGGAACAATGGTACAGATTAGAGGACACAGAAACCAATCCACAAAACTTCAACTATCTCATATTTGATAAAGGGGCTAAAAGCATGCAATGGATGAAGGATAGCATCTTCAATAATTGGTGCCGGGAAAGCTGGAAATCCATATGCAACAAAATGAAACTGAATCCCTTTCTCTCGCCATGCACAAAAGTTAACTCAAAATGGATCAAGGAGCTTGATAACAAATCAGAGACACGGCGCCTGATAGAAGAAAAAGTTGGCTATGATCTACATACTGTGGGGTCGGGCTCCAAATTCCTCAATAGGACACCCATAGCACAAGAGTTAATAGCTAGAATCAACAAATGGGACGTACTCAAACTAAAAAGTTTTTTCTCAGCAAAAGAAACAATAAGAGAGGTAAATAGGGAGCCTACATCCTAAGAACAAATCTTTACTCCTCACACTTCAGATAGAGCCCTAATATCCAGAGTATACAAAGAACTCAAAAAATTAGTCAATAAGATAACAAATAACACAATCAACAAATGGGCCAAGGACCTGAACAGACACTGCTCAGAGGAGGACATACAATCAATCAACAAGTACATAAAAAAATGCTCACCATCTCCAGCAGTCAGAGAAATGTGAATCAAAACCACCCTAAGATACCATCTCACTCCAGTAAGATTGGCAGCCATTATGAAGACAAACAACAACAAGTGCTGTCAAGGATATGGGGAAACAGGTAAACTTGTACATTGCTGGTGGGACTGCAAATTGGTGCAGCCAAATGGGAAAGCAGTATGGAGATTTCTTGGAAAGCTGGCAATGGAACCACCATTTGACCCAGATATTCCCCTTCTCGGTCTAAAACCTAAAGACCTAAAAAGAGCATGCTACAGGGACACTGCTACATCGATGTTCAGAGCAGCACAATTCACAATAGCAAGACTGTGGAACCAAGCTATATGCCCTTCAATGGAAGAATGAATAAAAATAATGTGACATTTTTACACAATGGAGTATTACTCTGCATTTAAATATGACAAAATCTTAGAATTTGCAGGGAAATGGATGGCATTAGAGCAGATTATGCTAAGTGAACCTAGCCAATCCCTAAAAAACAAATGCCAAATGTCTTCTTTGATATAAGGAGAGTAACTAAGAACAGAGTAGTGACGAAGAGCATGAGAAGAAGATTAACACTAAACAGGGATGAGAGGTGGAAGGGAAAGGGAAAGAGAAGGGAAATTGCATGGAAATGGGAGGAGAGCCTCAGGGTTATACAAAATTTTATACAAAAGGAAGTGCGGGAAAAGGGAAAAATAATACAAGGGGGAGAAATTTATTACTGTAGAGTGGGTAGAGAGAGAAGAGGGGAGGAGAGGGGAGGGGAGGGGGGATAGTAGAGGATAGGAAAGGCAGCAGAATAGAACAGAGACTAGTATGGCTATATGTGAATCAATGGATGTGTAACTGATGTGATTCTGCGATCTGTATACGGGGTAAAAATGGGAGTTCATAACCCACTTGAATCAAAATGTGATATATGATATATCAAGAACTATGTTATGGTTTTAACAACCATAAATAAAAATTACAAAAAAAGAATACTAACTTTGGTGAATGATGCACGCGAATCCTAATATTTCTACAGTAACTGACCCAGTTTAATATCAATGCAAGTAGATTCCTATGGGACATGATGTGTATTTTGACGTTCATTTTTACTCAACACTGGTACATTACTATTTCATGAGTTTATGCACATCATTGGATATATATTTCATCCACAAATTAGCAAACTTATAGGCATTTGTTTTACTTTCAATCACTTCCTGCTTCACAACATATGTATTCCTCCAGGTTTCCTGACTGGTCTTTTTATGACACTTCTTTCCAAACACATTATTTTCGATTTCCATAATCACTTTTGAAGCAAAACTCACACACTCTTCATGATAAACCAAAACACTAATATTACAATTAGATGTATAATTGGTTGGAATGAATGATTGTATATCAATATAAGATTTCCTGTAATTTTTCAGATATCAGTTAAATCCATTATTTAAAATTGGAACAAGTTATATTATTTATTCACAGTATGGTCTATTCATGCTTTATCTCTATATTCATAGACACAGGGTGCACCTCTTTGTAACCCCAATACTAATTTTACGTCTTTAATATATTGCTCCCAGAAATGGTGGAAGAAATACTCATGTCACCTGATCTACATATACATTTTATCCCAGTAATATTCTGGACAAAAAAATTAATGGCCATACTTATGATTGTACCAAGGCCTAAATGGAAAGTGAACACGGATTACTAAAAACATCCATGTCCAGGTTGCGTAATGCTCTCAAATGCCAATCCTATTGGTGACTACATATTTGTTTCTTCCTAAGATTATATATTGAAACTCAACACTGTTGAACATGTCTAATCCTATCAGTCACTTTATACTTTGCCTAATTTTGTAATGTCTCTATTGATATCTGCTTTTCTGCATATTTTCCCCAGCTCATCCTAGTGACTGACTCTTCATATGTGCTGACATTTAAATTCAGTCTCTAACCGAAACCCTATTGCTAAAGAACTTTTGGTGCAAATCATATACTCACTCTTCCACCTAAACCTACCGACTAGCTTCATGATCCTAGCAACTATCCCTTTTTGACTGGATGTTCTCTTCTACATTCAATCATCCAAGGTACAAGGTCCTATGCCATTGTATATCGAATTATATGAGACATATTTGCAGAACATAATTCGTAGCTAAGTATCCCAATCAAGGGCTCAATGCCCTTCTGGGCTTCAAATCATACCTAGATTTCTGTTTTCATACTTATATTTCACCTCTATATTCTTGTAAATATCACAGGTTTCCAACACTATTATTCATCGCACAGAATGATTCCTAACCCAAATCGAACCTGTTATTAACCATAAACATACACTGTTCCCTCAAACTCATTTCACAAAAGAGCAGGAACAGAGTTGTTCTTACAATACAGGAAAGTAGGGGACCGTCCACCTGCTGAGAACCTCAAAGGTCCATGCAGAAATGATACTTGCACAAGTTGTAGGCATGTATGAAGGACCTGAGTGAGCAAAAGTCATCTTCCATGGCAAAAAAACCTAGTTAGAACGAAGGGACGTGTCTGAATCAGCCTCTCTCTTCTTATTGTAGAGAAGACTGACCAAAACAGGCCTGTGTGGAGAGCTGTTCACGTTTGGCTATCGTTTATATTCCATTCTAACTTGTGAAAGTGTCACAAGAAGGAGCGGCTGGCTCCATCTCTTGGGACTCTTGGAAGCAACTGTTAGGACAAAGTGGTTGCCAAGGCAGTCACCTCATTCAGTTCCAAAGAAAGTGACATACCTCATTTCCTTGGTGATGGAACTCTCTGAACTTGGTATCCAAGAAGCCACCCAGTGGCAGTCCCAGTCCCAGTCCCAGTCCCAGTGGGCTCACTTGTTTGGATTTTCCAAGGACAAAGTCAGCCTTTCTTGGTACCTACTGATGTGAGGATGGCCAAATGCCAGTAGAGCTCTGAAGAGGGACCTTTTCTGAGAAAACAGGTAGTGGCTCACCGCTGGCTCCTCTCAACTTCACAGAGTTGGACAAGGAGACCAGATCTGAGACAAGACAGGCCAATTTGGGGAAACATTGTATGGCTCACCAGTCAGAGGACACTCCGGGTTGTCACAGACCTACTTGGGGAAAGAAGGTGCCTTTGTGGGAGTGGGTTTGGGTTTGTGGTTCTGTCTCATGTTCTGAGAATAGGTAGGAAAGGCGTTTTTTGTTTTTGTTTTTTTTTTTTTTTGGTTTTGAGTGGACTGTTCTAGTAAGTCGTTTGACAAGGCGAGTGTTTCTTTGTCTGTGTATCCCACTGTGTCTGGTGTTGTACACATTAGAAAAGAAAATGCATTAATGGATGTGTCCTGTCTAGTATAAATCTTCCCAAAATTCATCCTGCCCAATATATGAATGAACTGCAGCTTGTCTTATCAATGGGAAACACCTGCTATCTTCCTAATTTGCTGGTTTCTTCCTAAATTCTGGCCACTCTGCAGAATAGGCTCATGGTTTTGTGTACAAGATATGTACCACCTCCAAGCTCTCTGACATGGCCAAGTACTGGAGAGCTGAAGAGAATGGCGAGCATCTCAGAAAACTCAGATATCAGTGTGACCAGGAAACTCTCAGTTGAGAGACCCTGCTTTGGACTTTTTGTTTAAGTACTGTTCTCTTGCACTGAATATCTGGAAGGATTTTGCTTCCGGCCACCCCTTTGTGAAGCCTGAAGAATATAGTTTTGAAATGGAAATGAATGGGCATCACCTGTGGCTCTTTGCTTTATTGCTTTCGAAAGGGATGTGGCTGAATTAGCCTCTTGGCCTTGTTTGTGGCTGTGATTTAGATTCTAAGCACATGATGGATCTAAAGAATGATTCCACCTAGGTCTGGTTTGGTCCATCTTCGCCACATTAAGAAAAGAGAGGCTGATTCAAACACGTCCCTTCGTCCTGACTAGGTTGTTTGCCATAGAAGATGACTTTTGCTCTCTCAGGTCCTTCATAGCTGCCTATATCTTCTCCAGGGATCATTTCTGCATGGACCTTTGAGGTTCTCAGCAGGTGGAAGATCCCCTACATTCTGTATTGTAAGACCAGCTCTGGCCCTGCTCTTCTATAAAGTTAGATTGAGGGAACTGTGTATGGTTAGGTTTAATACCTGGTTCAATTTGGGTTATGAATCATTCTGCGGGATGCATAATGGTATTGGGAACCTGCGATATTCACAAGAATATATAGGTGAAATATAAGTATGAAAACAGAAATCTAGGTAAGATTTGAAGCCCAGAGGGCATTGGGCCGTTGATTGGGATACTTAGCATTCAATTATGTTCTGCACAGATGTCTCAGATAAATCGATATGCAATGGCATAGGACCTTGTACCTTGGATGATTGAATGTCGAAGAGAACATCCAGTCAAAAAGGCATAGTCAGTAGGATTAAGAAGATAGTCGGTAGGTTTAGAAAGACGAGTGAGTATAGGATTTGGACCAAAAGTTCTTTAGCAACAGGGTTTCGGGTAGAGAGTGAATGTAAACGTGAGCACATGTGAAGCGTCAGTCACAATGATGAACTGGGGAAAATATGTCAGAAAGCAGATATCAACAGAGACATTAGGAAATCAGTCAAAGTATAAAGTGAGTGATAAGATTAGATATTTTCAATATGGTTGAGGTTGAATATATAATCTTAGAAAGAAACAAATATGTAATTACGAATTGGATTGACATTTGAAAGCATTAGGCAATATGAACATGGATGCTTTTAGTTGTCCTTGCTCAGTTTCCATTTAGGCTTTGGTAGAATCTTAAGTGTTATCTTCGCTTTTTTTGTCCAGAATATTACTGTGATAAATGTATATGTAGATCAGGTGACATGAGTATTTCTTCCACCATTTTTTTTTAGGAATAATTGGAAGACGTATAAATTAGTCTTGGGGGTACAAAGAGGTGTAACCTTTGTTTATGAATACAGAGATAATGCATGAATAGTCCATACTGTGAATAAATAATATAACTGGATCTACTTTAAATAATGGATTGAATTATTATCTGAAATTATATATGAAATCATATATTGATATACAATCATTCATTCCAACCAGTTATACAACTAATGGAAATATTAGTGTTATGGTTTATCATGAAGGGTGTGTGAGTTTTGGTTCAAAAATGATTATGGAAAACGAAAATAATGACTTTGGAAAGAAGCCTCATTAAAAGACCAGTGAAGAAACATGGAGAAATACATGTGTTCTGAAGTAGGAAGTGATTGTAAGTAAAAAAAATGCCTATGAATTTGTGAACTTGTGGATGAAATACATATCCTATGATGTGCATAAACTGAAGAAATAGTAATGTACCAGTGTTGAATAAAAATGAACATCAAAATGCATATCATGTCCCATAGGAATCTACTTGCATTGATGTTATACTGGATCAGTTACTGTAGAAATATTAGAATTTGTATGCACCATTCACTGAAGTTAGTTGTCAGTACTAGGAAAGAAATATGTAGTTCAGGTAGATGAATATTTGTGAGAATAATCTTGTGAAATTTTGATTATAAATCCACACATATGAATATGAATGAATTTAGGGAGTGTATAATAAGACACATATATTACATATTTTGATAAATCTGTAGAGTGTGTATATATATATACAGACACACACACACACACACACACACACACACACACACAACCAGATATTAAAAACTAGCAAAATATATGCCGATCAAAATTCATCATGAAATATATATCATAAAGATCCAAAAATATTCTTTTGACTGAACATGGGTTTATGTATAGTGTTGTTCTACTGGGAAGCTCACCCATAGGTTGAATTTTCAGTTCCAACACCATTTTGGAAGAGTGATGTCTTCTCACACTTTGTATCTGCCAAGTCATGTAACTCACAAGAATGTACGTGTGATCCCCGTAGGATTCTATTTGTGCATATAAAAATACATGTGCTGAATAAGCTCCAGAGAAAGGGAGACAGTAATTCACATATTTGTTAACTTTAAAAACACATGGAGAACTATTTCAATTAAAAATTGACTAGATTTATAACACCTACCCTTTCTCATGCAAAAGTCAATTTCAACTCTGAACTGCGTGTATTTATATACTGTTTTGGTTATTTTTCTCTATCATATTAGGATTAGTAGTCAGAATCTAGTAGAATATGGGTTAGTGTCAGGTATTCAGAAATTCGAATGGAAAATAGGAAAATTAATCTAATATGTATGCAAATATGTGCTACAAAAAATCTTCCCACTCTCATCCAGAACAATGCCTTGACATTACCTTCGCCCCAAGTTAGACACATTTAGAGAAGAAGAGTTAAAAAATCTGTGATTACATTTCTGGAATGGAAAATGCTCATGAGTGCACAAAATTGGAGGTGGTATAGGAGTTTCTAAAAGTAAGGACAGGGTACACACTCCACAAACATGGAGCTCTGCCAGCCTAACACTTTTTGAGAAACTGCCACTGAGGTTCTGCACTTGAAATATATGTTGTTGTCAGGAGTTAAGTTTCCTTTGCAGTGACACCCTCAAAGCTGGGTGTGCGTCTCTGAGACCTTGAGGACATAGTTTCTTATTTTCCAATGTACACGAGGCAGCAGTGCTGAAGTCTCTCTTTGTAGGTTAACTGTGGCGACTGGGGCTTAGTTTCTCCCCATGTGGAATGTGAAGCCAATTGGTCATCCTCCACTTTTTGTGGTGTTTCTTGCTGCTGCACTGGGAGTTTGGTATTTGCTTTTTGAAATACAACAGTTCAACTGGTACACCGTGCTGGAGGGAATTCTGTCAAGTGTGGTGGGTCAGGGTCTGCAAGAAAGTGCACCATCCAGGCTTCGCTGAAACTTTAGTGACACACCATAAATTTTGGCCTTCCCTGGCCAGACAACGACCCTCTCTGAGGCTCTAATTGTCCTCATAATTTCTGATATTGGGACCAGCAAAAATAAATAAATAAACTACCATTTGTGTCATGCTTGTCAAAGTTCTGTTTTCTGTAACCCCCCTTTTGTGTAACTTCCTGGGCCATATAGCTGGGCTATAGGAAAGGCGGGGTTGCTGTTTTGTTCCTGCCATTTTGGGAGGGAGAGGCAGCCCAGCTGGTTGACATAATAAGCTTGCCTCAATTTGATTTTAGTTGGAGTCAGTGTTCTTTTTTTGCTTTCTCATCTAACCTTTTTGAGTTTCCCAGCAAGATGACCCAGCCGACCAGATCACAAGACCAGACTGCTGGAAATTCTGAATCTGGCCTTCCCTCCAGGGCTCCGGGCTGGAGAGCCACTCTAGGGGGTGCACATCTTGAGATGTTCCAAGGCCTTTGAGTGAGCGTTCGGTCCCAGGTGCACTGCAGTGAACCACCTCACTAAAACTATTAGCAATCACCTGGTGGAGGAGGCCTCAATAATTAAGTGCTGCCTTTATAACATAGGATATCCGTTAAAGGAAGATCTGTTCTGATGACATAGAGGTGTCCTGGGGAGGCTCACATATACTCCTTTTCGGGACAGTAATGAGAATCATTCTGTCTTCTGTTCTGTTCTGTAGGGAATTCCTCTGGAATGGTAGAGAGGTGCTGACTGGCATGCACGCGGTCCTACTTCGGAGCTTTAGCAAGACGTTGCATTGCTCCTCTGTTTTTCTGTTTTGAGTCCGGGTTTCTGTTTTTTGCGTTTTGTTCTGTGTTCTATGTTTTTCTTGTTTGTTTTGTTCTGTGATTTCTGTGGCAAAATCTTAACTATATTGGACGTGAAAATGGGTAACAAAGCAAGTAAAACTGACATCCCTTTGGACTGTGTTTTAAGGAACTGCGATGAACTTTACCCCCCTTTGTTAAGCAGAATGAGAGAAGCCCCTAGCTGGGTGCCTGGAGCACACCCACTGAAGAGGACAATGCCTGCTGTGGACCTGAGAACTGAGTATCTCCCAGGTTAAAAAGTGAATCTCCATTAAAACCCCTTGTCCCTCCAGATCCAGAGAGTCACAACATTTGGGCAGAGTACCCTGTGTTTTTCCTTTGTTACCAAAGCAATAACCCCCCCTCCTTTTTCTTTTTCTAAAAACCTTGTCCTCATTATTAAATTGGCATTAATTGGCTTCAAGGTCAGGAGCCAAACTTTAAGTTACAAATTTTGCTACATCCCCCCCCCCCCCGCTTAGTCCCGGAACTTTTTTAGAACTGACTACTTAAATGTTAGTAAAGTAAATGTAGCATGCTTGGGGTGGATCCAAACCAGAGTAGCTGATCCTGTAAGTAAAAGGAGGGACTGAGGGACTCCCAGCAGCTGCCGAAGCCCTGTTGCTTCAGGGAATTCCCTCCTTTCTTCCCTGCACTGTAAGGATTATGCCACCTCTGTCTTCTAAAAAAGAGAAAAAGAAAAAGAGGACACTAAATGCATTAAAGTCACCATGGAGACCCTTGATTGTACATTTCAGGTTGCCCCTCTTTTAAAACATCTGGTCCCCCCCTGTTGACATCTATGGTGCCACTGGTGTAGGAGATTTTTCTCTTATCTGCTCTGGTTTAAAGGGTTCTGTCTGACAGCCACAGTCTGGACCTCCTTTCTGTCTGTCTTGTGTCTTTGTTTCTGGCCCTTTAAGACACGTGCAATAATGTGTTGATATTATAAATTGTTTTTGGGGAATGATCTTAGCTGAATGTGTGTCTAAATGATGATGTTTTATTGTAACAATCTGGTATCTGAATGGGTTTTTGAAGCATTGCACAATCTTGCAGTTAAAAGTCGGGTTTAGGTAATTGTTTAGTTTATGATTTCAGATAATTCATGCCAGAGAACTTAAATACTAAGGATGGAAAACTAAAGAACTCTACTTCCAAGTTGGCAAGTAACTTCCCAATCACTCAGTCTTTTTTTTTCACCAATTTTGAATTGGGTAGCCTGGGAAAATGTCACTTTGTGCACCAGAGCATTAATCTGGACAAGTATTGTAAATCATAGTATGATATCTGTTGACAAAACAAGATGTAAAGATATAAAATTTTGTGAATTGTATCTTAAACTTGTACCATAATTTTCAACATCCGAACCTGAAAATTATGGTTAAAATGCCTTAGGCCTGAGGTGTCTGCTCAGAATAGCAGTTTTTTCTTCCTCCTTCCAGACCTCAGCCATGATTTATTTTGAAAGGCAAATGAAAGAAGCCTGCAAGATTATTAGGAGACTGATCTGAGGCCTAAGAAAAAAAAGGTAAATTGTATGGTATTTACTAATTACTGACCAGTCGTTTTTCCTAGGACTCTTATTTTTTTCCTTAGATACTTTATTTTTTTTTTGAGCTCATGATTTTGATCATACAGACCTAGGTTAATGTTTTTCTGATCAGTACTATCTTTGACCAACTTTGGAATTTTTGAAACATTGCAATGGAGATTTCACCTGCGAAAAGCTAAAAGGCCTTTACTATTATTACGTGTGCTCAATTTTGTTATGTGTTGTATGTCTATATATACATATGTCCGTATATCATATATATGATACACAAATTAACATATATAAGGAGCACTCATAAAAAAAGCGCTCATATAAACAAATTTTAAAAAGTGGATCCAAAGGTCTTTAATTCACGTGATTTAAATGGTTCAATTAAATTGGATAAACAGATAAAAATAAATGTTTTTAAATTTAAGCTTTCAAGTTTTTCTAGGTATTCAAAAATCTAATAAAATGTTAATATCTACAAAATGTCTAATATGCCTTGGTTCTAGGACTTTTCCTTCAACATAAAAATGGTTTACACTCTTCAATACATTTGTCTAATATTTTGATAAATAAGTAAAGTAAATTTGATATGGGATTACTCATTCATGAGTACTTTTGTTAGATATCTGATTGACTTCCTAACGTCTGTATAAGTTTGACTAAAGTCTGTAAAGGATAGTAAAAATCAATCATGTGTTAAAGAGACAAAAATTTCTTAAAACATAAGTTTACCCATAGCATTGTGTTTATTAAGTTTTATTTTTTCTAGAGCAAGCAACCATAGAAATTAAACAACTGATTAAATTAGAACTGTTATTTTAGAGCACTGTATTGCCATTTCTTTAAAAGCTAAACTTGGTTAATGTAGAAATATCAATGTAATTGTGATGCTACTAATGTGCTCATATCAGGTATGCAAGTCTGTAAGGTAAAAATTTTAAAAGAGGATTATATCAAGCTAGTGTTCTGAAGTTGTACGGTAAAAAATGTATTGGGGATTTATTCACCTGTTACCAATAAGATATGCAAAGTTTTATGTTACTTTTTACATTGGGGAACAATTTAAATGTATTTTATGTTAATTAGAGCCTAATCTATGTAAAGGTTAAAAACTTTCAGCATTTCTTTAATTCATGTTTTAAAAGTGATATTATATGTTGTTAGCTAATGTTCATGTGACCTCAAACAATTTATGTAAACTTAGTAAAATAATATTTAAAAAATAAAGATCAGCTTTAGAACTAAAACACTTAATATTTATAAAGAGCCCTGCCTTACCTGAGATAAGGCTGTGTGTCCCATCTTACTACATGTGAGAATGACTACAAAAGCAGTAGGTCAGATTTTATTTCTTTAAAGTTATGTTAAAAGTTCTTTTTTATGTCAAAATAACTAGGATCTCAAACAGGGGATATAATGTATTACTCAGCCAAAAAATCCAGTGTAGCTATTACACGAACTAAGTATTTTTACTCTTGTTATAAAATTTTATTTTGTAATTTCCTTATATGTGATCTAGATTCTCTGTTAGTGTTTTACAGAAGTGTTGCTTTAAGAACAAAACATGGGTTAATTTCAGAGAGTAAGTTATCACCTACAAGACAGACAGAATAATACAGATCCCAATTAATAAAAAGATAAATAATTATAAAGTTATAGACATTAAAGCCCAGTGCTCTTAATATAAGGATGTTAAAATTTATTTGATGGATGTTTAAGATTAGGATTTAAAATTAAATTTAAATGAAAAGGGCCAAAAAAAAAACAATATTTGTCTCTTGCCCTCTGAGTCAGTCTGAATCCAGGGAACAGGGGACTTCACTAAAGAGTTTTGCAACTCTGGGCCACATAAACTCCCCATCAGGGAGATTAATGAGACCACTGGAGAACAGAAAGCCAATCAGTGCATTTTCTATGAAGAGGAGAGTCATCAGAGAAGGGAGAAATCCCTGATGCTTCCCAGGGAAGCCACATGGTCAAGCAAGACCTGGACCCACCTAGCGCAAATGGCTCTAGAAGAACTGAGAAAGTGCTCTCAAGTTTCCCCAGGAATGACTCCCATGAAAGCTCAGCTGACTGTTAACAATAGATAGAAACAAAAGTCAGTTTGACTTCTTCATCTTAAACACTTAGCAAAGACAATGAAAACCAAAATACAGCCATTCCTGGGCATTTTAAATAATAATAATAATAATAATAATAATAATAATAATAATAATAATAATAATAATATTTTAAGGTATACACTTTATGTTAGCCTCCCAAAATAAGTAAGACTGGAGGCTACAAAGAAGGATTCTCAGAGAGGAATGCCTGATACTTATTAAAAGAGACTATCAAGAAGAGCTGCCAGAGGCAGAAATTTTCAGTTTAAGGCCTAAAGATATTCCTAACCTACACAGGTAAGTTTGGTGTTTGCTAGTACGATTATCCAGCATTGAGTATCAGAATTAAAGGTTTCCTCTATTTGACACAGAGGTCATACTGGTAAAAGGATTTTGCAAGATCAGATGACATTAAATTATTAAACTGTATCTTATGGGGAGGGACAACTGTAATACTAAAAGTTAAATATTAAGTTGACAGTCTTGATAACTGGGAATATTAAAGACCGGTGAGGGAAATTCTATAGAGTGACATATTCCAGCTGCTGCAACATTTATTCAGTACTCATGGTTTTTGTTTCTCTCATAGAAGAACCCATCCCCAGATGACTTTACAACCTGTTCTTCCTTAAGGAGACTTCAAAACGAACTGATTTCTAAAAGGCAACTCATGTCCCTCAACTACTTCTAAAAGGCAACTCATGTCCCTCACACCATGCCTACTCACATCACCCTCTCTCAGCTCAGAAGAATCCAAAATGGGTGACGCCTCTCTTATTACAACAATGGAGCCAAATATAAATAGACTATCAATACAAGTAATTAATTAAGTCAGGTAAACTCAGGGAGACTGGTTTTGGGTGAGTTCTAAAAATTTGGAGACTTTTACATGAGGGATTAAAATTTCCTCAGTGCTCTTCCCCCAATCTATCACAGATTTGAAAGGGACACAGAGAAAAGGGGAAAATGATAGACCCAACCTGATCTTTTATTAAAATTGGGAGCCATCTTGCCACAAAGCATGAAAAGATAATTTTGGCTTTACCATAAATTACTGAAAATTCTGAACCTGTTTGGAATGCCTGCCAGTGACTTGAACTGACCCATGTCTTGCTCTCTGACCTGATAGCAACCCTTTTTGAAACTTTAGTGACATATCATAAATATTTGCTTTCCCTGGCCAGACAGCAACCCTCTCTGAGGCTCCATTTTACAGCAAAAAAAAAAAAAATGTAAACTACAATTAGTGTGATGCTTGTCAGAGTTCTGTTATCTCTAACCCCCATTTTGTGTAACTTTCTGGGCTATAAAGCTGTGCTGTAGGAAAGCTGGGGTTGCTGTCTTGTTCCCGCCGTTTTCGGAGGGAGAGGCAGCATGGCCAGTGGAAATAATAAGTTTAATTTAATTTGATTTCTATTGGAGTCAGTGGTCTTTTCTTGTGTCCTGATCTAACAGGTAAACACTCCAAAAACTTGCAGCTCTGCTGGCCTAAAGACTTCTTGAGACACTTCCCTTGAGATTGGGCACTTGAAATATATGTTGTTTTAAGGAGCTTTAGCATCCTTTCTAGTGGGACCATCAAAGCTGGGTCTGCATCTATGTGACCTGGAGGACATGGTTTCTTATATTCCAATGAACATGAGGCAGCAGTGCTGAATTCTCTCTTTGTAGGTAAACTGTGGCCACTGGGTGCTAAGTGTCTCCTCGTGTGGACTGTGAAGACATTTGGTCATCCTCCACATTTATTGCTGTTTCTTGCTGCTGCACTGGGATTTTGGTATTTGCTTCACGAAATACAAGGAGTTCAACTGGGACCCAGTGCTGGAGGGAGTTCTGTCACGTGTGGTGGGTCAGAGTCTGCAGGAGAATGCACCAACCAGGCTTCTATCCCACAGAGCCTGCCCCCTTGACCATAGCAACCTGATTCTGAACATTGCCCTGAAATTTCTCCATATAACAAGATGCCTTTACATAGAAGGTTCTGCTGGCTGCACCATGTCAGTCACAACCCATTTGGAAGTAAATGGCAGATCCACATGGCCCCACCACAGATGTTTTATCACACACCTGCACAACACTGCTCTATGACCACTAATCAGGAGGCTCCAACTTACTGACATCTCTGTTCTACACCATTATCATAAAACCCAGTCAATTAAGGCACTGTCTGGTACACTTAAAATAGCAACAGGACATCCAAGATTTTCCAGTGCCACCTGGTCATGGGAATTTCAAAAATTTCATGATATTTATCTAGGCATTCTTCAAGGATGAAGTCGGAGGCACTGTGGGTTTCAATTCATTCAGGAACCATTAAATGTTGAGGAAGATCATTTCAATGAAAACTCTGGAGAAATCTCACAGGCAAGGCTTCCCACAGAGTGGGCAAAAGGTTACATGAAGCCAGGCCCATAGAGGTCTACAATGAGAGGTCCTTGTGTGTTTTGACTCTCAACTATGGATGCCAAGGCTTTCAAAATAAAATCATATGATATCATGGCTGAGATTCCCTGTGTTCTGTGGAAAGCCACCCTTGGTCTACATCTCAGTTTTCAAGGGCGACTCTCATGCGTGGCCTCCAAAAATGCCAACACAAATAATGGCAATACTTTTTTGAGGTCAGTTCCACAACGCAGTCTCAAAGGGTAATCACACCAGAGTTTAAACCCCGGTGGACCCAGTCATCTTTTCCAATCGCCACACAAATGACCACAATTAAAACCAAAACACTTCCACATAGCCCTCATATTCTTCCATATAGACACTCATCATAACCTCTGGCTGGAGGTTTCCATGAGGGGCACATCTAAAAACAGGGTCCAAAATAAGCTCCTTTTCCCCTCATTTGCCTAAAGTCTTTGTGGCCGGGACAACTTTCCTGTGAACCAGGAGTGATCAAATAGGCCTGCTCTTAATACTGCTCTGCTTCTCCAATTTGAGGCCTACTGACAGTCTGGTATAGATTCTTCATGTGATTTGGAGTCATGAGGAAACCCAAGCACCACTACAGGGCTTTGATGTACTAATTTGACCCAAGGGATCCTTATTTTCACTTGATGGATGTCCGGAAACTAAGAGAGATAGGCAAGAAGCTTCATCCACAATTACTGATTTTTTTGCCATTTTGGTTTTGGATGTACACATGGCATCTTTCTTTAGATCCATCTGGTGTTGAGAATCTAAGCGACAACCTCACACAGGGCCAAGATGCTGATTCAGGCACATCCATTTTAAAAGCAATTAAGCAAAGAGCCACAGGTGATGCCCAATCATTTCCATTTGAAAACTATTTTCTTCAGGCTTCACAAAGTGTGACCTGAGGCAAAGACCTTCCTGACATTCAGGGCAACAGAAAAATAGGTAAGCAAAAGGCCCAAAGCAGGGTTTCTCCACTGAGACTTTCCTATTAACACGGATATCTGAGTTTTCTGAGATTCTCTCATTCTCTTCAGCTATTCAGTACATGGCCATTTCACAGAGCTTGGAGGTGGTACATACCTTGGACACAAAACCATGAGCCTATTCTGGATAGATGACTGAATTCAGGAAGAAAACTGGAACTTTGGAAGATAATAGGTATTGCACATCAATAAGGCTAGCCACTCTCTATTCATAAATTGGGCAGGATGAATGCTGGGAGCTTTCTACTAGACACAACACATCCATTGATGCATTCTCTTTACTATTGTCTACAACCACTGACACAGTAAAATACACAGACATAGAAACACTCACTTTGTCAAATGACAAACAAGAAACAGTCCACCCCAAACCAAACAAACCGACTTTTCTACCTATTCTCAGAAAATGTGAAAACCACATACTCACACCCACACTCAAAAAGGTACCTCCTTCCCCCAAGTAGGTCTGTGACTCTATGGAGTGTCTTCTAACTGGTGAGCAATACTATGTTCCCCCGAAATTGCCTCTACAGTCTCAGATCTTGTCTCCTTTTCCAACTCTGTGAAGTTGCCATGAGCCAGTGGTGAGCAACTACCTGCTTTCCCAGGAAAGGACCCTCTTCATAGCTCTCCTGTCATTTTGCCATCCTCACATCAGTAGGTACCAAGAAAAGCTGACCCTGTCCTTGGTAAATGCAAACAATTGAGTTCACTGGGACTGGGACTGGGACTGCCTCTGGGTCTCTGGGTTCCTGGATACCATGTTCAGAGTTCCATCAACAAGGAAGTTAGGTAGGTCAATTCCTTCAGCAACTGAATGAGGTCACTGCCGTGACAATCACTTTGTCCTAACAGTTGCTTCCAAGAGTCCCATGAGATGGAGCCTGCCCCTACTTCCTGTGACACTGTCACAAGTTAGAATGGTATATCAACCATAGGCACCCAGGAACAGCTCTCCACACAGGCCTGGTTTGGTCCATCTTTACATTAAGAAGAGAGAGGCTGATTCAGACACATCCCTTCAATCTGACCAGGGTTTTTGCCATGGAAGATGACTTTTGCTTTCTTAGTTCCTCAATAGCTGCCTACATCTTATCCAGGGATCATTTCTGCATGGACCTTTGAGGTTCTCAGCAGGTGGAAGAACCCCTACATTCCTGTATTGTAAGACGAACTCTGTACCTGCTCTTCTGTAAAGTGAGATTGAGGGAACAGTGTATGGTTAGGGTTAATAACAGGTTCTATTTGGGTTAGGATTCATTCTACGAGTTGATTAATGGTATTGGACACCTGCGATATTTACAAGAATATACAGGTGAAATATAAGTTTGAAAACAGAAATCTAGGTAAGATTTGAAGCCCAGAAAGGCATTAGGCCCTTGAGTGGGATACTTCGCTTTGAATTATATTCTGCACAGTTGTCTCAAATGAATCAATATCAATGGCATAGGACCTTGTACCTTGGATAATTGAATGTCGAAGAGAACATCCAGTCAAAAATGGATAGTCAGTAGGATTAGGACATAAGTCCGTAGGTTTAGTAAGAAGAGTGAGTATAGGAGTGGGAACAAAAGTTCTTTAGCAATAGGCTTTCGGGTAGAGAGTGAAAGTAAATGTCAGCACATGTGAAGAGTCAGTCACAATAATGATCAGTGATACTATGTAGGGAAGAAGATATCAATAGAGACAGTAGGAAATCAGGTAAAGTATAAAGTGAGTGATAGGATTAGACATTTTCAACATGGTTGAGTTTGAATATATAATCTTAGGAAGAAACAAATATGTAGTCACCAATAAGATTGACATTTGAGAGCATTAGGCAACCTGGACATGGATTTTTTAGTAATGCATGCTCACTTCAATTTAGGCTTTGGTACAATCATAAGTGTGACATTTTCTTTTTGTGTCCAGAATATTACTGTGATAAAATGTATATGTAGAACAGGTGACATGAGTATTTCTTCCAACATTTCTGGGAGCTACATTTTGAAGATGAATAAATTAGTATTGGGGATGCAAATAGATGTACCCTGTGTCTATAAATAGAGAGATAATGCATGAATAGGCCATACTGTGAATAAATAATATAAGTGGTTCAAACTTTAAATAATGGATTGAATTGATATCAGAAAATATACAGGGAATCTTATATTGATATACAATCATTCATTCCATCCAGTTACACATGTAATGGTAATATTAGAGTTATGGTATATCATGAAGAATGTGTGAGTTTTGCTTCAAAATGATTATGGAAATCGAAATGAATGTGTTTGAAAAGACCTGTCATGAAAAGACCATTCAGGAACCCAGGAGGAATACATGTGTTCTGAAGCCGGAAATGATTGAAAGTGAATCAAATGGCCATAAATTTGTGAACTTGTGGATGAAATATATATCCTATGATGTGAATAAACTGAAGAAAATTTAATATACCAGTGTTGAATAAAATGAACTTCAAAATACACGTCATGTCCAATAGAAATCTACTTGCATTGATGTTAAACTGTGTCAGTCACTGTAGAAATATTAGGATTGTATGCACCATTCACTTAAGTTACTTTTCAGTACTAGGAAACAAATAAGTATTTCAGGTGGATGTATATTTCTGAGAATAATCTTGTGAAAAGTTGATTATAAATTCACACACATAAACATGAATGAATTTAGGGAGTGTATATAAGACACATATATTTCATATTTTGAAAAATCTGGAGAGTGTGTGTGTATATATATATATATATATATATATATATATATATATATATACAAAACACACACACAGACAAAAAAATGTAGCAATGTATATGCCAAACGAAATTCAACATGAAATATATATCATCCATAGATGCAAAAATATTTATTTTACTGAACATGGATTTATGTATAATGTTGATCTACTAGAAAGCTCACCCAAGGTTGAATTTTCAGTTTCAACAGCGTTTATGAAGAGTGATCTCTTCTCATAATTTGTATCTGCCAAGTCAGCCTCCTCACAAGAATGTACGTGTGATTCCAAGTAGGATTCGATATGTGCAGATAAAAATACATGTGCTGAATAGGCTACAGAGAAATGGAGACAGGAATTCACATGTTTGTTAACTTTAAAAACACATGGAGAACTATTTCAATTAAAAATTAACTAGATTTATTACAACTACCCTATATCATGCAAAAGGCAAGTCCAACTATACACCATGCCTCCTCCGAACTGCTTGTATTTCTATTCTGTTTGGGTTATTTTTCTCCATCATATTAGGATTAGTAGTCAGAGTCTAGTAGGGTATGGGTTAGTGTCAGTTGTCCCGGTCGGCCGGACACATCAACGTGGGTAACAAACCTAGTTGGGGAGGAATCGAGGGTCAAGAGACACGACAGATGACAGCAAGATAGGAGTTCTGATCATGCTGCAAACTTTTATTGTTCTCACATTCGAATTCATATGCTGCAGATGGAAAAGCTCTCTTATCGGCAGTTGCTGGATGTCTTCAGAAAGTGAGATAACCTCAGGATGTTTCAGGAAGACAGATGGCCGCAGGATGTCTCAGGGAGATAGATGGCTGCGGGATGTCTCCCAGGCAGGATATCTCCCAGGGGGCTGCTTCTTGTCAGTGTAAGGCTATTCTTTGAAGGAGAACTTCCTTCTAGCCCCTGACCTCTCCCCTTTTTTATATAAAATATATGACCATACCTTACTGGCCAATGTTTTAGGGGGTGATAGAGGCTCTGTTTCTCAAGGAGGCCTTAGAATATCTCCTGATCTGAGAGAGCATGTTTACTAGAAGATTTCTTGGTGGCCTTGGCATGTTTTTGGAGGAGACGGCTTTGAGGGGGAAGCATGCCGACCGCCATGCACCAGACCGTGTCACTAAGAGGTCTTATGTTTTGGGATCCGTGGATCCATCCTCCTGCAGTCCATCCTGCACCCTCCGTTATTAGGGCCTAACATCCTCACTCCATGGGTGCATCCTCCCCCAAACGGAGGGGCCCATGGAGGACGAATCCTTATGGCAATGGCAGAAGATGGTTGGTCAGAGCTGTTACTTATAGTTTTATGTAAGAAAAAGAGATCTGTGGGGATGTAAACTTAAGAAATAAGCCTGTGAGAAGGGTAGAACATCCTTTTAAATGTTGGCAGCATGGTCTTCCATCTCCAGATGATGATAGTGGACCTGTATGGGCTTAGAGGCCAAAATATTAATCTGTTCTTTAATAAAGTGTACCAGCCTGTTTATAATGCAGGGGCCTATGGACACCATTAAAAGTAAACCCAACAAAGGGCCTAATAGGGGTACAAGGTAGGGTAGAAATCCATTAAACCCTGTCCAGAGGGGATTTTCAAAAAGTTCCCTTCGTCTCTTTTCTAGATCTTCTTGAAGCTGCTTAATTTTAGAGCGTACTATGCCTGATTTATTGGCATAAAAGCAGTATCGTTCCCCTAAGGCCAAGCAAATACCTCCCTGGTTAGCTGTCAGCAAATCTAAGCCTCGTCTATTTTGAAGAAACACTTCCGCCAGGGAGTCTACTAGGTTCTGCAAATCTTTAATGGTTCCTGATAGAGTTTATACATCATTTATAAGTTGTTGAGACAGGCGAGGTAAGAGTGTATTGCCTGACTAAGCCAGCTGTACCTGTGCCCACAGCAGCTGTTATTCGAAGGCTGGCAAGGAGTTGTAAGGCCTGTATTGCCCGCCTGTGTCTTTTCACTAAGGTGTCTAGACTAGGAATGCATGGAGTTTCGTCTGCTGGGACAATAGTTTTATGAGGGAGTAATAAGGCAAGAACACAGCCAACAGTCCAATTTGCTGGAAGCCTGGGGAAGGCCGAGTTTCCTCCACACATAAAAACTGTGCCATTGGGGGGACAAAGATGGGGTGGGTGAGGAATAGTTTTGTACTGTTGAGCAATTTCCAAAGGAAGTAACTCCAACATCAGTATCATACGTATTATTCTGCATCACGCCTAAAAGACATATTGTAAAAGTGCCTATAGGCTGTACTTTAAAAGGAAATCTGGGTTGGCATGTATTATCATCATCTATGATAGAATTAATAGAACTGCAATAGGCATGATTGCCCCTGTTGTCATGGAGAGCCAGCAATCACCAGCAAGGGTGGGCTTGGAATTATTAAGGAAGGAGAAGGTAGTTTCCAAAGTATCTAATGTATTGGTATCTAAACCTGGGAGCTGGGATTTAGGCTATATTAAGGGATGATATGTGAGCTCAGGGATTTGGGGTTTCAAAAGTTTGATTATCTGAGGATGCTTGACAGCATCAGTGAATCCTCCACAATCAGAGACCCCTGTAGGTGCGTTAATGGGGCAGCAGGAGGGTTTACCGACAGGGCCTTGGCACCCAGGTGACTGTAGCTTGGTGTATTTGCCATCTCCTCCCCGGGCAAAAAGAACGAGGGTATAATGAATAGTGGTCCCCCCTGCTGCATGAGTTTTAGTTATGGAGGCTTCAAATAATTGTTCTCCCTGCTTGTTAACACAAATTGAGGCCGACGCATAAGAAGAGACATGCATCTCTTGGGTATGCGTTCAAGTTTCAGAACAATTTTGGAGAGCTTTACTTGTACTAGGGGGAATAATCTTTGGCTTGATAACACATACCCATTTAGGCTGATGAACTCCTCTGAGCTTATGGTCAAACTCAGCACGGAGGTAAGCCACCTTAGTCACGCAGTCAGCAGTCTGGGTCCAACTAGTGGGAGCCTGAGTCCAAGATCCTCCCTTGCATTCACAGGGAGGGCCAAAAAGGTACTCCATGATGTTGGAAGGTGGAGGACCAAGGCCTCCATGTACAAACCTGTTCAGCAGAAGTGCCTTAAGCAGGATGCTCACACAGATTGTTGGCTGCATCCTAAAAAGAGGAAAATTTGTCCTCAAGGGGAGGACCTCCGTCCCTATGTTGATGTAAGTCATTATCCTGTTTAACCAGGCGTTCTGGTAACCATCTAGGGCCTGCTTGCTCTTGGTCCAAAACACAAGCTGAGCCTCGTCCCCAGAGGAGGACACAATCTGGGCCTTTCCATTTATTTGTAAGGGGATTGCGCCACATAACAGGTGGGTGAACAGAATTGGACGAGAGATGCCAGTGTCAGTCTGCGGCTGAATGGCCTTCATTGTCTTGAGGAAAAAAAATAAGGGCAAATAATGCAATTAAGGCGATGCCTGGGAGTGGTAAATACAAGTGCAGAAGACTTCAAGCGGGTTAGCCAAGTCTTTAAGGTAAGGTGCAAGGTACCACAAAACTGTTTAAACTCGGCACTGGTATATGCAGGACAATTATTTTTTTTAATATGTATTTTTTTACCCATTACGGAAAAGGCTGAAACAAGATAAGAAAGGAATTCTTTGATAGCCTCTCCAGAATGTGGTGATGCAGAAATAAAGCCGCTGAAGGTATCTATAGAAACGTGTATATATTTGGTTTTTCCAAATTCAGAAAAATGAGTAACATCCATTTGCCAAAACTGATTGGACAGTAATCCTCTGGGGTTAACTCCCAAGTGTTGAATGGGGAGGAAGACAGGGCAACCAGGGCATGCTTTTACTATTTCTCGTGCCTGTTGCCTGGTGATTTTACATAGTTATCGAAGGCTCTGTGAATTTATATGGTGAAGATTGTGTAACTCCGTGGCCTTTTGAATGGAGCCATCAAAAATTGGAAAGATGAAACGAGTTGCTGCATCAGCTTGGGCATTACCTTGTATTAGAGGGCTCAGAAGATCAGAGTGTTCCCTGATGTGTCCTAAGAAAAATGGGTGTTGTCTGGCCTGAATTAGCTGCTGAAGCTGGTGAAACAGAAAGCCCACATTGGAAGAAGGCTTAATGGTGGGTGAAATCTCCAGCAGGGGCACAGAATGAGCAATGCAGGCACTGTACGTATAAATATTAACAGGATTATCAAAAAAATGTTTTAAAAACTTGTGTTATGGCAAACAATTCCACAAACTGTGCTGAATGATAGACAGCATCAAAGGTGGTAGGCTGGTTATTGACAACAAAGACTGCTCGGCCATTACTGGAAGCTTCTGTAAAGACAGTAAGGAATTGAGGAATGGGAGCCTTTTGAGTAATTTTGGGAAAAATAAATGGATGTAACTGGACAAAATGTAAAAGGGGGTCTTTGGGGAGGAGATTATCAATTGTTCCCAAAAAGCCTGATAGGACAATACCCCATTCATCCTCTGTCTGTAGTAAATATTGGTTTTGGTCCTTAGTAAATGGAATTAAAATATTATCAGGGTCTTTGACAAAATGTTGTCGAGTTAGCAAACGACCTTTAAAAATAATAGAAGCTACCTGAGCAAGATAAACAGTAATAACCTTGGAGGATGTGGTGGGTAAATGGACACAAAGCAAGGAGTAGCCTTTATTTTTAAAATGTGTATTTCACTGCCGAAATATTCCTGTGGGTGTATGAGGAGTGTGTAAAATAACCAGAACCAGAGGAAGGTTATAAGAATTTTGTGTAACAAACTTTTGGGCAATGGCTTCTGTGACTTGATTTAATGCCTGCCATGCCTCAGGAGTAAGCTTTTGAGGGGAGGAGGGGTGGGAATCACCCTCAAAATATCATTAAGGGGCAAATGTACACAAGTGGGTAATTTTAAATATATTCATAGCCATTGAATATCCCCCAGTAATTTTTGAAAATCATTAAGGATGTGAAGATGGTCCAACCGTAGTTGTATCTTAGGAATTTGGATCTGATTATCTTGAAGTTTAAGGCCCAAATAGCTATAACGGTTCTGTGTTTGAACCTTATCAGGAGCTATCTGTAGTCCCAAGCTAGTGAGGATTTTGTAAAGGTCCAAGTAACAATTATTATGGTCATGTGTATTAGGTGCAGCAATTAACAAATCATCCATATAATGTAAAATATAAATTTGTGGCCATCACTCTCTCACAAGGTGTACTGCTTGAGCAACGTATTTTTGGCAAAGACTAGGGCTGTTGGCCATACCTCGGGGAAGAACCTTCCACTGAAATCTCTGCATAGGGCCCTGAAAATTAATGCAAGGGAGACTAAAGGCAAAATAGGGTCTATCCTCAGGATGTAAAGAAATGGTAAAAAAACAATCTTTTAAGTCAATAACCATTTTACAATAGTTTTTGGAAATAGCCACTGGTGTGTGAATGCCTGGCTGTAGTGCTCCCATCGGGTGCATAACTTTATTAATGGCACACAAATATTGTAAAAGGCACCACTTGCCTAATTTTTACTTGATAACAAAAATAGGAGTATTCGATGGTGAGGTTGAGGGCTCTACATGGCCGGCTGCCAGCTCTTCCTGCACTAACATGGAGGCAGCCTCCAAATTTTCTTGGGTAAGGGGCCACTGATCCACCCACACAAGAGTCTGAGTCTCCCAAATAAGTTTATCTCCATGGGGTACAGGAGAGCCAGGGACCGACACTAAAAATCCGAATACCCAAGTCCCTATGTATTTGTTTTTTGTATGGGTTGTATAGGCTCAACCAGTCCTTGTCTCAGTCTCCCAAGGCCTGTACCATGGACAGAATTGATATGAAGCATTTGATGAGTCACTATGGAATTGGGACTGGGAAGAATAACTTCCATTTGACTCAAAATATCTCGGCCCCATAGGTTAACAGGGAGGTCAGGAACAACGAAAGTAGTCACCATTCCTTTATTACCCTCTTTATCAGTCCAGCGAAGAGCCCTAGAGCTGACCAGAGGATTATTTGACTGTCCTATCCCTTTAAGGTCAGTCAAGGATGGGGTGAGGGGCCAAGCTGATGGCCAGTATTTTGGAGAAATAATTGTGGCAACAGCTCCAGTACCTAGAATTCCTTGGAATTCTTTTCCTTCAATAAGTAAGGATATGGTGGGTCTATTGTGAGAAATGGGTTGAACCCAATATACATCAGAGGAGCCCAAGGATTCAGTCCCCCTCGGTAGGTTTGGGCGGTGGAAGTGCCTGCTGGATAAAAGGGAAGGAGTATTAATTTGCAAGCCTTGTTCCTGCTGCTATGGCCACAACTCCATTAATAGCTGTGGCCAGTATTTTTATTTCTCCAGTGAAATCATAATAATTAATGCTAGGGAAGAAATGAACACATTGTAAGTTAGTAGAGGCTCTTCCAAGAATAAAGGCACACATATGAGATGGAGGGGGACCCATAATTCCAGTGGGTATTATCTGGGGCCCTTGCATTGAGTCTAATATAGTATTGGTGGTGGCACAGAAGTCCAATCCTGCACTGCCAGGGGTGGCTAGTTTGAGGGAGGCAATTTTGGAGAAGGATTTTGAGGTAGGTTGGGAGTTTGGGAGGGAACAAATTTTATTGCCCCTGGGTTTGTCCTGGGAGATGTCATGGCCAGGGGCTGGCCCCGCAGGGAGTTTCCCAAGAAGAGGAAAGAAATAGGCTGTCTGAGGGCATTTGTCTTAGATCTACACTCACTGCCCCAGTGATGACCTTTACCACATCTAGGGCAAAGGGTAGCTTGGGGCGGTTTAGCCCCAGCTTGAGGAGACACTATTCCTAGGCTTTGTTTGCCTGTCAGACACTTGAGTGCAAAATGGCCAGGTTGTTTACAAGTAAAGCAAGTATTTGAGCCAGGATTGTGAAAGTTCTTGGTAAAAGCGGCACCTAGGACAAGATCCATGGCATGGGCTGCACCCACCCCTGCACAGAGTCTAATAAAGTCAGAAAGTTTCCCTTTATCCTTATGTGGTCAAAAAACATCCTGACATGCCGGGTTGAAGTTTTCAAAGGCAAGATATTTTACAAAGGTGCTTTCGCTTTGGCTTGGTCCAAGCAAGCATTCTGCAGCTAGGTTAAGCCAGGGAACAAAGTAGCTATAAGGCTCTCCGGGCCCTTGTCAAATTTTTGCCAGGGAAGTGGTAGCCAAGGCCTTTTGAGGGAGGTGTCTCCAAGCATATAAGGAAGCCATCTGAATCTGCGTCAAAAGTCCAGCAGGGAAATGTGCCTGTTTAGTTTTAGTGTCAAAAGGCTCATTGCCCACTAGCTTAACATAAGTCCAGGATTTAGAGGAGGCCTTAGTTAATATTTTTTGAGCAGTTTCCTGACAGTGCTCTTTGAAATCTGCATTCCATAACAGGAAGTCTCTGGCACTGAGGGTAGCTTGGTCTAAAAATTTCCAATAATTGGGAGTAAGCCATTGTGTGCTGTGGATTTCTAATAAAGGCAACATGTAGCACGCAGTGGGGCCATAGTGAGCACAAGCCTTTTTAAGTTTTTCAAGAAAATGCAGGCTTAATTTTTTGTAGACTCTGGGTTCCTTCCTGCCTAGGGGTGAACTTCTCATCCTCTGAGTCTTGATCTCCTTGATTCACTTCCTCGCTTCCTCCTCTTGATACTCATCTAAGTCTTTGACCTCAGCCTGGGCAGGCTTATCTATCTGACTGGTGGTGACTGGGAATGCGAGCACAGGCCGATGGAGTGGCTTCACCTTTGTATTAGACCGCTGTGGGACAGTTGCACTGACTCCGTACCTAAGGCTAATGAACATAGCTCAGATTGAAGCGATCTTAATTCTTTTAAAGGTTGGATCTGTTCCCTTCTATATTGTAAGGATGCTTTCAAGGGAGCCAGGTTAGGCAAGGGAAGTGGGAAAAAATATCTGGGGGGGGCATTTTTACCCTGAAGGGTCAGAGCACAAATGGCAGTAGGGATATAAGAGGGAGGTGGATGTGTAAGTCCTATAGGCTGTGGCAGGGTCCTGAGAGGTGGAGGGTCTTCTGAATTGTAGCGAGCTGCTTCCTTCTCCCAGGTAGCCTCCTCCACAGGGGTCAATGTGTCTCCGGGATTTAAAACTGGATAAAGGCAGTTGGTAATTATTGGAGCCTTATTCATTAGGGTGGTATTTTTAGGGGGATCAGGAAGGGTCCCACAGTCCTGGGGAGCCTGAGAAGGGTCTATGTCTATACTAACTGAGGGGCATGCCGAGGGGGAATGAGAGGTAGTTGCATAGTCTCTTCCCCAATCCTGAAAAGTTTTAAGGTACCATTGTCAAAGGGTGAACTTTTAAGAATTTCATTAATTAAGTTCCAGTAAGAAAAGGTGGGAACAGGCACATTTTCTGGGCAAAGGATTCATAATAATCTTTTATACAGTCTCCTACTCTAAGCCATCTTTTATCATCAATGATCCTTTCAAGGGGAAACCATGGACACAGTTCTCCTTTGTGTGAAAAGAAAAAATTTAAGTCTTTTTTCTTAACACGCGCCCCCAGGTCTTGAAGGACTCCTTGAGGGCTGACAAAAACAAATCATGTGACGAAACTGCTTGTCCCATGGTGGGTCACTCACCGTGCGTCATCCCCAACCTCCTCCTGGATCTGTTTCTCGGTGGTGTCTTCTGCTGTGATCGTGAGCTCGGCTTGACAAAGTCTTCCAGGAGGTCGGGGTCCCCCTCAGTCAAAGGCTCGAGACCCAGTCGTTGGGCGCCAGATGTCCCGGCCAGCAGGACACATCAACGTGGGCAGCGAACCTAGATAGGGAGGAATGAAGGGACAAGAGACATGAGAGATGACAGCAAGACAGGAGTTCTGATCAAGCTGCAAATTTTTATTGTTAACACAGGGGTATTTATATGCTGGATGTGGGAAATATCTCTTATTTCTAGATGTCTTCACAAGGTGAGATAACCTCAGAAAGTTTCAGGAAGACAGATGGCCGCAGGATGTCTCAGGGAGACAGATGGCTACAGGATGTCTCCCAGACAGGATGTCTCCTGGTGGCTGTTTCTTGTAAGTGTCTGGCTATTCTTTGAAGGAGAATTCCTTCTACCTCTGACAGTCAGGGATTCAGTATTTCGAATGGAAAATTGGAAAATGAATCCAATGTGTATGCAAATATGTGCTACCCAAAAGTCTTCCCACTCTCATTCAGAACAATGCCTTGACATTACCTTCACCCCAAGTAAGACACAATAACAGGAGAAGAGTTAGAAAATCTCTGAATACACATCTGGAATGGAAAATGCTCAGGAGTTAACAACCTTGGAGATGGTAGAGGTGTTTCCAAAAGTAAGGTACATGGTGAAAACTCCACAAACATGGAGCTTTGTTGGCCTAAACACTTCTTGAGAAACTGCCTCTGAGGTTGGGCACTTGAAAAATATGTTGTTGTTAGGAGCTTTTGCTTCCTTTGTAGTGAGACCATCAAAGCTGTGTTTGCATCTATGTGACCTAGAGCACATGATTTCTTTTTTTCCAATGAACATGAGGCAGCAGGGCTGAATTCTCTCTTTGTAGGTAAACTGTTGCCATTTGGGGGCTAATTGTCTCCCAGTGTGGACTGTGAAGCCATTTGGTCTTTTTCTAATTTTTGTGGTGTTTCTTGCAGCTGCACTGGGAGTTTGGTATTTGCTTCACGAAATACGAGGAGGTCAACTGGAACAGAGTGCTGGAGGGAGTTCTGTCACGTGTGGTGGTTAAGGATCTGCAGGAGAATGCACCAACCAGGCTTCTATCCCACATAGATTGCCCCCTTGACTATAGCAGTCTGATTCTAAACATTGCCCTGAAACCTCTCCATATAACAAAATGCCTTTACTTCCAAGGGTATGGGGGCTGCACCATGTCAGTCACAAACCATTTGGAAGCCAATGGCAGATCCACATCACCATACCACAGATGTTTTAACAAACACCTGCACACCACTGTTCTAGGCTGACTACTCAGGAGGCTCCAAATTACTGGCATCTCTGTTCTACACCATTTTCATGAAACCCAGTCAATCAAGGCACTGTCTGGTTCACTCATGATTATCTATAGGACATCCAAAGGTTCTCCAGTGACACCTGGTCATGGGAATTTCAAAAATTCAATGGTATTAATCTATCCATTTTTCAAGGATGAAGTTTGAGGCACTGTGGGATTCAATTCATTCAGGAACCATTAAATGGAGAGGAAGCTCACTTCAATGAAAGCTCAGGAGAATTCTAACAGGCAAGGCTTCCCAAAGACAGGCTAAAAGGTCACATTAAGGCAGGCATTTGAGGTCTACAATGTGTGGTCCATGTGTGTTTTGACTTGCAACTATGGCTGCCAATTCTTTAAGAATAAAATCGTTTGCTATCCTTCCTGAGATTCCCAGTGCTCTGTGAAAAGCTACCCTGGGCCTAGACCTCAGTTTCCAAGGGCGACTCTCATGCCTGGCCTCCTAGAATCCCAACACAATACATGGCAATACTTCTTTGAGGTTAGTTCCAGAACTCAGTCTCTAAGGGGAATCACATCAGTGTTCAAGCCCAGGTGGACCCAGTCATCTCTTCCAACGGCCACAAAAATGACCACAATAAAAACCAAAACACTTCCACATGGCCCTCATCTTCTTCCATATAGACACTCATCATAACCTCAGGCTGTAGGTTTCCATGAGGGCCACAGACAAAGACAGTATCCAAAATAAGGTCCTTTGCCCCCGTTTGCCTAAAGTCAGTGTGGCAGGTACACTCTACATGTGAACCAGGTGTGATCAAAGAGGCCTGGCGTTAATATGGCTGTGATTCTCCATTTTGTGGCCTAATGACTGAGGGGTTTAGATTCTTTTTGTTAATTGGAGTCATGAGAAAACCCAAGAACCTATGGCCTAACCTCTGCAGTGATTTGAAGAACTCATTTGACCCAAAAGATCCCTATCCTCAAAGATGGAGGTCAGGAACCTTACAGAGCAAGGCAAGAGACTTAATCCACAATGACTGCTCTTTTGGCTATTTTGGTTTTAGATGCACACATGGGATTTTTTTAGATCCATCAGGTGCTGAGAATCTAAGCCACAACCTCACACAGGGCCAAGAAGCTGATTCAGACACATCCCTTTCTAAAGCAGTTAAGCAAAGAGCCACAGCTGATGCCCATACATTTCCATTTGAAAACTCTTCAGTCTTTTCAAAGGGGTGCCTGAAGCAAAGACCTTCCTGACATTCAGGGCAACAGTACAATAGGTAAGCAAAAGGCCCAAAGCAGAGTTTCTCTACTGAGACTTTCCTGGTCACACTGATATCTGAGTTTTTTGAGATGCTCACCATTCCCTTCAGCTATCCAGTACATAGCCGTGTCACAGAGCTTGGAGGTGGTACATATCTTAAACACAAAACCATGAGCCTATTCTGGAGATTGTCCAGAATTCAGAAAGAAAACAGCAACTTATGTAGATATTAGGAGTGGCCCATCCATAAGGCAAGCCGCAGATCATTCATAAATACGGCAGGATAAATCCTGGAAAGATTTCTACTAGACAGGACATATGTATTGATGCGCTCTCTTGTCTAATGTCTACAACCACGGACACAGTGGGATACACAGACATAGAAACACTCGCCTTGTCAAAAGACTTACTAGAAACAATTCACACCAAACCAAACCAAACAACTTTCCTACCTATACTCAGAATATGAGACAAACCAAAAACCCACACAGACCCCCAAGTAGGTCTGTGAAAATACGGAGTGTCCTTTGACTGGTGGGCCTTAATATATTCCCCCATAATGGGCTGTCCTGTCTCAGATCTGGTCTCTGTGTCCAACTCTATGAAGCTGTCAGGAGCCAGTGGTGAGCCACTACCTTCTTTCTCAGAAAAAGCCCCTCTTCAGACCTTCTTGGCATTTGGCCATCCTCACATCAGTAGGTACCAAGAAAGACTGTCTCTGTCCTTGGAAATTCCAAACAAGTTTGACCACTGGGAGTTGGACTTGGACTGGCTCTGGGTGCCTGGCTTCCTGTATCCCAAGTTCAGAGAGTTCCATCACCAAGGAAGTTAGTTGAGGTCACTTCCTTCAGGAACTGAATGAGGTCACTGCCTTGGAAACCACTTTGTCCTCACAGTTGCTTCCAAGGGTCCCATGAGATGGATGCTGCCCCTATTTACCGTGACACTTTCACAAGTTAGAATTGTATATCACCCATAGGCACCCGGGAACAGCTCTCCACAAAGGCCTGGTTTGGTCCATCTTCTCTACATTAAGAAGAGAGAGGCTGATTCTGACACAACCCTTCATCCTGACCAGGTTGTTTGCCATGGAAGATTACTTTTAATCTTTCAGGTCCTTCATTGCTGCCTACATCTTCTCCAGGGATCATTTCTGCATGGACCTTTAAGATTCTCAGCAAATGGAAGATCCCCTACATTCCTGTATTGTAAGACCAACTCTGTCCCTGCTCTTCTGTAAAGTTAGATTGAGGGAAGAGTGTATGGTTAGGGTTAATAACATGTTCGATTTGTGTTATGACTCATTCTGCTGGATGAATAATGGTATTGGGAACCTGCGATATTTATAAGATTATATAGTTGAAATATATGTATGAAAACAGAAATCTAGAATTTGAAGCCCAGAAGCGCATTGGGCCCTTGATTGGGATACATAGTGTTGAATTACGTTCTGCACAGATGTCTCAGATTAATCCATATACAATGGCATAGGACCTTGTAAATTGGATGATTGAATGAGGAAGAGAACATCCAGTCAAAAAGGGATAGTTGGTAGGATTACAAAGATAGTCGGTAGGTTAGGAAGTAGAGTGAGTTTAGAATTTGGACCGAAACTTCTTTAAAAATAGGGTTTCAGTTAGAGAGTGAATGTAAATGTCAGCACATATGAAGATTCAGTCACAATGATGAACTTTGAAAAATATGTGGGAAAGCAGTTAATAATAGAGATATTACAAAATTAGGCAAAGTATAAAGTGAGTGATAGGATTCGACATTTTGAACAGGGTTGAGTTTGAATATATAATCTTAAGAAGAAACAAATATGCAGTCACCAGTAGGATTGACATTTGAGAGCATTAGACAACCTGGCCTTGGATGCTTTTAGTAATCCATGTTCACTTTCCCTTTAGGCTTTGGTAAAATCACAAGTGTGACCTTTGCATTTTTTGTCCAGAATATTACAGTCATAGAATGTATATGTAGATCAGGTGACATGAATATTTCTTCCAGCAATTCTGGGAGCAATGTTTTGAAGTCCTATAAATTAGTATTGGGTGTACAAAGAGGTGTACCCTGTGTGTATGAATATAGAGATAATGCATGAATAGACCACATTTTGAATAAATAATATAACTGGTCCCACTTTAAGTAACAGATTGAATTGATATCTGAAATCTTATAAGAAATCTTATATTGATATAACATCATTCATTCCAACCAGCAATACATCTAAAGGTAATATTAGGATTATAGTTTATCATGAAAAATATGTGAGTTTTGCTTCAAAAGTGATCATGGAAATTGAAAATAATGTGTTTAAAAAGAAGTCTCATCAAAAGACCAGTCAAGAAACATGGAGGAATACATGTGTTCTGACGAAGAAAGTGATTGAAAGTGAAACTAATGCCTATAAATTTGCGAACTTGTGGATGAAAATATATCCTATGATGTGCATAAACTGAAGAAACAGTAATGTAGCAGTCTTGAATAAAAATGAACATCAAAATACACATCATGTCCCATAGGAATCTACTTGCATTGATGTTAAACTGGGTCAGTTACTGTAGAAATATTAGGATTTTTATGCACCATTCACTAAAGTTAATTTTCAGTACTAGGAAACAAATATGTATTTAAGGAGAATGAATATTTTGAGAAAAGTCTTGAGAAAATTTGATTATAAATCCACATACTTGAATATGAATGAGTTAAGGGAGTGTATAATAAGACACATATTTCATATTTTAAAATATCTGGAGAGTATATATATATATATATATATATATATATATATACACACACACACACACACACACACACACACACACACACACACAAACAAACATACACAGACATTAAAAATAACATAATATATACCAATTGAAATTCACCATGAAATGTATATCATCCAGAGATCCAAAAATACTTATTTTCTTGAACCTGGATTTATGTATAATGTTATTCAACAAGGAAGCTCACTCATAGGTTGAATTTTCAGTTCCAATAGCATTTAGGAAGAGTGATCTCTTAAAATTTGTATCTGCCAAGTCAGCCACGTCACAAGAATGTACGTGTGGTATAAGGTAAGATTCTATAATTGCATGTAAAAATACATGTGCTGAATAGGCTACAGAGAAAGGGAGACAGGAATTCACATATTTGTTAACTTTAAAACACATGGAGAACTATTTCAACAAATAATTGACTACATTTATATCTCCTATCCTATATAATGCAAAAGACAATTCCAACTATACACCATGCCTCCAGTTCTGAACTGCTTGTATTTTTTTCTTTTTGGGTTATTTTTCTCCATCTTGTTAGGATTAGTTGTCAGAGTCTACCAAGGTAGGTGTTAGTGTCAGGTATTCAGTATTTCGAATGGAAAATTGGAAAATGAATACAATGTGTATGTAAATATGTGGTACAAAAAAATCTTTCCACTCTCATCCAGAACAATGCCTTGACATTACCATCACCCAGAGAAAGACACAATTAGAGGAGTAGAGTTAGAAAATCTGTGAATAAATAACTGGGATGGAATATGCTGAGGAGTTCACAAACTTGGAGGTGGTAGAGGAGATTCCAAAAGTAAGGGACAGAGTAAACACTCCACAAACATGGAGCTCTGCTGGCCTAAAGACTTCTTGAGAAACTGCCTCGTAGGTTGGGCACTTGAAATATATATTATTGTCTGGAGCTTTAGCTTCCGTTGTAATGAGACCATCAAAGCTGGGTCTGAATCTATCTGACCTGGAGGACATGGTTTCTTATTTTCCACTGAATATGAGGCAGCAGTGCTGAATTCTCTCTTTGTAGGTAAACTGTGGAAACGGGGGGCTAAGTGTATCCACATGTGGACTGTGAAGCCATTTGGTCATCCTCCACTTTTCGTGGTGTTTCTTGCTGCTGCACTGGGATTTTGGTATTGCTTCATGAAATACATAGAATTCAACTGTTACCCGGTGCTTGAGGGAGTTCTGCCATGTGTGGTAGGTCAGGGTCTGCAGGAGAATGCACCAACGAGGCTTCTATCCCACATAGCTTGCCCCCTTGACCATAGCACCTTGATTCTAAACATTGCCCTGAAACCTCTCCATATAACAAGATGCCTTTACATATAAGGGTCTGCTGGCTGCACCACGTCAGTCACAAGCAATTTGGACGCCAATGGGAGATCCATATGGCCCCACCACAGATGTTTTATCACACACCTTCCCACCACAGCTCTGGGCCCACTCCTCAGCAGTCTTCAACTTTCTGACATCTTTGTTCTGAACCATTTTCATGAAAACCAGTCAATCAAGGCACTGTATTATATACTCATGATCAGAAACAGGACATCCAAAGTTTCTCCAGTGCCACCTGGTGATGGGAATTTAAAAAATTTCAAGGTATTTATCTAGCCATTTTTCAAGGATGAAGTTGGAGGCACTGTGTGTTTCAATTCATTCTGGAACCATTAAATGGTGAGGAAGCTCATTTCAATGAAATCTCTGGAGAACTCTCACAGGCAAGTCTTCCCAAATAGTGGCCAAAAGATCACATGAATTCAGGCCCATTGATGTCTACAATTTTCCGTCCATGTGTGATTTGACTCTCATCTATGGCTGCCAAGTCTTTCACAATAAAATCATGTGATATCCTGGCTCAGATTCCCAGTGCTGTGTGAAAAGCCACCCTGTGTCTATATCTCAGTGTCCAAGGGCCCCTCTCTTGCGAAGCCTCCTAAAATCCCAAGACAATTCTTTGCAATACTTCTCTGAGGTCAGTTCAAGAACTCAGTCTCTAAGGGAAATGACCCCAGAGTTCAAGCCCAGGTGGACCAAGTCATCTCTTCCAACCGCCACACAAATGACCACAATTAAAACCAAAACACTCCCACATGGCCCTCATCTTCTTCCATATAGACACTCATTATTACCTCTGGCTGGAGGTTTCCATGAGGGGCGCAGCCCAAGACAGTGTCCAAAATACACTCCCTTGCCCCTCATTTGCCTAAAGTCTGGGTGGCCTGGAAACTCGTCCGGGGAAGCAGGAGTGATAAAATAGGCCTGCTGTAAATACTGCTCTGCTTCTCCAGTTTGAGTCCTACTGAAAGTCAGTTATAAATTCTTTATGTGATTTGGATTTTGCAGAAAACCCAAGCACCTATGGGCTAGCCTCTGCAAGGCTTTGAAGAACTCATTTGAACCAAAGGTTCCTATTCACCCTTGATTGAGGTCAGGAACCTTACAGAGGTAGGCGAGAGACTTCTTCCACAATGACTGCTCCTTTGGCTAATTTAGTTTTGGATTCACACATGGGATCTTTTTTTACATCCATTATGTGCTGAGAATCTAAGCCACAGCCTCACACAGGACCTAGAGCCTGATTCAGATACATCCCATTCCAAAGCAATTAAGCACAGAGCCACAGGTGATTCCCATTAGTTTCCATTTGAAAACTGTTTTCTTCAGGCTTCCCAAATTGGGGCCTGAGGCAAAGGCCTTCCTGACATTCAGGGCAACAGAACAATAGGTAAGAAAACAGCCCAAAGCAGTGTTTCTCCACTGAGACTTTCCTGATCACACTGATATCTCAGTTTTCTGAGATGCTCGCAATTCCCTTCAGCTATCCAGTACATGGCCATGTCACAGAGCTTGGAGGTGGTACATATCTTGGACACAAAAACATGAGCCTATTCGGGAGAGTGGCCAGAATTCAGAAAGAAAACAGGAACTTAGGAAGATATCAGGATTGCCCATGGATAAGGAAAGCCACAGTTCATTCATAAATTGGGAAGTATGAATGCTGGGAAGCTTTCTACTAGACAGGACACATCCATTGAAGCATTCTCTTTTCTAATGTCTACAACCACGGACACAGTGGAATACACAGACCCAGAAACACTCGCCTTGTCAGACGACTTACTAGAATCAGTTCACTCCAAACCAAACAAATCACCTTTCTTACATATTCTCAGAGCATGAGACAAAAAAACACAAACCCACACACACACACCCACAAAGGCAAATCCTTCCCCCAAGAAGGTCTGTGACTATCCGGAGGTCCTCTGACTGATGGGCCATACTATGTTCCTCCGAAATGGCCTGTCCTGTCTCAGATCTGTTCTCCTTGTGCAACTCTATGAAGTTGACAGGAGCCAGTGGCGAGCCACTACCTGGTTTCTCAGGAATGGCCGCTCTTCAGAGCTTTCCTGGCATTTGCCCATCCTCACATCAGTAGGTACCAAGAAAGACTAACTCTGTTCTTGATGAATCCAAACATTGAGACCACTGGGATTGAAACTGGGACTGGCTCTGGGTGCCTGGCTTCCTGGATCCCATGTTCAGAGAGTTCCATTATCAAGGAAGTGATGTGAGGTCACTTCCATCAGAAACTGAATGAGGTCACTGCCTTGGCAACCACATTGTCCTAACACTTGCTTCCAAGGGTCCCATGAGATTGAGGCTGCCCCTACTTCCTGTGACACTTTCACAAGTTAGAATGCTATATCAACCATAGGCACTCGGGAACAGCTCTCCACACAGGCCTTCTTTGGTCCATCTTCTCTACATTAAGAAGAGAGAGACTGATTCAGACAAAACGCTTCATCCTGACCAGACTCTTACTCTCTCTGGTCCTTCATAGCTGCCAACATCTTGTACAGAGATCATTTCTGCATGGACGTTATAGGTTCTCAGCAGGTGGAAGATCCCCTACATTCCTGTATTGTAAGACCAACTCTTTCCCTGCTCTTATGTAAAGTTAGATTGAGGGAACAGTGTATGGTTAGGGTTAATGACATGTTCCATATGGGTTAGGAATCATTCTGCTGGATGAATAATGGTATTCGGAACCTGTGATATTTATAAGACTATCGAGGTGAAACATAAATATGAAAACAGAAATATAGGAACGATTGGAAGCCCAGAAGGTCATTGGGCACTCAATTGGTATACTTAGCTTTGAATTTCGTTCTGCACAGATGTTTCAGATAAATAGATAATCAATGGCCTAGGACCTTGTACCTTGGATCATTGAATGTAGAAGAGAACATCCACTCAAACAGGGATAGTCGGTAGGATTAGGAAGATAGTTCGTAGGTTTCAAAAGAATAGGGAGTAAAGCATTTGGACCAAAAGTTTTTTAGCTATGGGGATTCAGTTAGAGAGTGAATGTCAATGTCAGCACATGTGAAGAGTCATTCGCAATTATTAACTGGAGAAAAGGTGTAGGAAAGCAGATATCAATAGAGACATTAGGAAATCAGGTACATTACAACGTGTGTGATAAGAAAATACATTTTTAACAGGGTTGAGGTTGAATATATAATCTTAGGAAGAAACAAATATGTAGTCTTATTATACGATTAAGAATGATATTTGAGAGCATTAGGGAACCAGGTCATGGATGTTGTTAGTAATACATGGTCACATTCAATTTGGGCTTTGGTACAATCATAAGTGTGACCCTTGCATTTTGTGTCAGGAATATTACTGAGATGAAATGTATATGTATATTAGGTGAGTAGAAAATTCATCATGAAATATATATCATCCACAGGACCAAAAATATTCATTTTACTTAACGTGGATATATAGGTGAAATATAAGTATGCAAACAGAAGAACACTGGGCCTTTGATTGTGATACTTAGATTTGAATTATGTTCTGCAGAGTTGTCTCAGATAAATCGATATACAATGGTACAGGACCTTGTACCTTGGATGATTGAATGTCAAAGAGAACATCCAGTCAAACAGGTATAGTCAGTAGGATTAGGAATATAGACTGTAGGATTAGAAAGAAGAATGAGTAAAGGATTTGGACAAAAAGCTATGCTTCTCCAATTTGAGGCCTACTTTCATGCGTGGGCGACGCTCATGTGTGGCCTCCTAATATCCCAACACAATTAATGGAAATACTTCTCTGAGGTCATTTCCAAAACTCAGTATCTTAGGGGAATCACACCAGAGTTCAACCCCAGGTGGACCCAGTCATCTCTTCCAACCACAACACAAATGACCACAATTAAAACCAAAACACTCCCACATGGCCCTCATCTGCTTCCATATAGACACTCATTATAACCTCTAGCTGGAGCTTTCCATGATGGGCACAGCCCAAACAGTGTCCAGAACAAGCTCCCTTGCCCCTCATTTGCCCAAAATCAAGGTGGCCTGGACACCCTTCCTGTTAACCAGGAGTGATCAATAGGCCTGCCGTTAATACTGCTCCGCTTCTCCAATTTGAGGCCTACTGACTGTGGGGTTTAGATTCTTTATGTGAATTGGAGTCATGAGAAAACACAAGCACCTATGGGCTACCTTTTGCAGGGCTTTGAGCAACCCATTTTATTGAGTCTAGGAGTTGGACAAAAAGTTCTTTAGCAAAGGGGTTTTATTAGAGATTGAATGTAAATGTCAGCAAATCTGAAGAGTCATTCACAATGATGAACTGGAAAAAAGGTGTAGGAAAGCAGGTGTCAATAGAGACATTAGGAAATCAGGCAAAGTACAAAGTGTGTGACAGGAAAAGACATTTTTAACAGGGTTGAGGTTGAATATATAATCTTAGGAAGAAACAAATATGTAATCACCAATAGGAATGATATTTGAGAGCATTAGAGAACCAGGACATGAATGTTTTTAGTAATACATGGTCACATTCAATTTAGGCTTTGGAACAATCATAAGTGTGACCCTTGAATTTTGTGTCAGGAATATCACTGAGATGAAATGTATATGTATATCAGGTGAGTAGAGTATTTCTTCCAACGTTTCTGAAGCAATAATTTAAAGACTTATACTTTAGTATTGGGGATACAAAAGGTGTACCCTGTGTCTATGAATATGGATAAGATGCCATAATGGAAAATACTGTAAATAAATAACATAGCTGGTTCCAACTTTAAATAATGGATTGAATTGATATCTGAAAATATATAGAAAATCTTATATTGATATATGTACATTCCTTCCAACCAGTTATACATCTAATTTTGATATTAGCATTATGGTTTATCACGAAGAGTGTGTGAGTTTTGCTTCAAAAATGATTATGGAAATTGAAAATAATGTGTTTGGAACGAAGTCTCATTAAAAGACCAGTCAAGAAACATGGAGGAATACATGTGTTCTGAGGCAGGAAGTGATTGAAAGTGAACCAAATGCCTACAAATTTTTGAACTTGTGGATGAAATGATGTATCCTTTCATGTCCATAAACTGAAGAAATAGTAATGTACAAGTGTTGAATATAAATGACCTTCAAATATACATCATGTCCCATAGGGTTCTACTTGCATTCATGTTAAACTGGGTCAGTTACTGTAGAAATATTAGGATTTGTAAGCACCATTCACCGAAGTTAGTTTTCAGTACTAGGAAATAAATATGTATTTCAGGTGGATGAATATTTCTGAGAAAAATCTTGTGAAATGTTGATTATAAATCCACATATAGAAACATGAGTGAATTTAGGAAGTGTATAATAAGACACATATATTTCATATTTTGAAAAATCTGGAGAGTATATATATATATATATATATATATATATATATATAGAGAGAGAGAGAGAGAGAGAGAGAGAGAAATAGATATATAGATAGATACATAGATAGAAACACACATTCAAAGACATTAAAATGTAGCAATATATATGACAATCGAAATTCATCATGAAATATATATCATCCACATATCCAAATATATTCATTTTAATGAACATGGATTTATGTATTATGTTGTTCATCTAGGAAATTCACCCTCAGGTTGAATTCCAGTTCCATCAGTATTTAGGGGGAGTGATCTCTTCTCACAATTTGTATCTTCCAAAATCAGTGAGCTCACAAGAATGTACATGTGATACCAGGTAGGATTCTAAATATGCCTAAAATAATACATGTGCTGAATAGGCTACAGAGAAAGGGAGACAGAAATTTACAAATGGGTTAACTTTAAAAACTCATGGAGAAATATTACAATGAAAAATTGACTAGATTTATAACACATACCATTGATAAAGCATAAGGCAAATTAAAGTATACACCATGCTTCCTATGAATGGCCTGTATTCGTATTCTGTTAGGTTTCTTTTTCTCATATTAGGATTAGTAGTCAGAGTCTAGTAGGGTATGGGTTAGTGTCAGGGATTCAGTATTTCAAATGGAAAATAGCAAAATGAATCTAATGTGTATGCAATTATGTTCTACACAAAAATCTTCCCACTCTCATCCAGAACAATGCCTTCACATTACCTTCGCAGCAACTAAGACACAATTAGTGGAGAAGAGTTAGAAAATCTGTGATTACATATGTGGAAAGGAAAATGATCAGGAGTTCACAAACTTGGAGGTGGTAGAACAGTTTCCAAAAGTAAGGGAGAGGGTAAACACTACACAAACTTGGAGCTCTGCTGGCCTAATTACTTTTTGATAAACTGCCTCTGAGGTTGGGCCCTTGAAATATACGTTGTTGTCAGGAGCTTTAGCGTCCTTGGTAGTGAGACTACCAATTCTGGGTCTGCATCTATGTGACATGGAGGACATGCTTCCTTATTTTCTAGTGAACATGAGGCAGCAGTTCTTAATTTTCTCTTTTTAGGAAACTGTGGCCACTGGTGTCTAAGTATCTACCTGTGTGGACTGTGAAGCCATTTGGTCATCCTCCACTTTTCATGGTGTTTCTTACTGCTGCACTGGGAGTTTGGTGTTGGCTTCACGAAATACAAGGAGTACAACTGGGACACAGTTCTGGAGGGAGGACTCTCACGTGTGGTGGGTCAGGGTCTGCAGGAGAATGCACCAACCACGCTTCTATCCACATAGGTTTCCACCTTGACCAAAGCAACCTGATTCTGAACATTGCCCTGAACCCTCTCCATATAACAAGTTGCCTTTACATATAAGGGTCTGCTGGGTTCACCATGTTAGTCACAAGTCATTTGAAAGCCAATGGCAGATCCACGTGGCCCCACCACAGATGTTTTTTCACACACCTACACTCCACTGCTCTAGGCCCCCTACTCGACAGGGTCCAAATTTCTGGCATCTCTGTTCTACACCATTTTCATGAAACCCAGTGAATTAAGGCAGGGTCTGGTACACTCATGATCAGCAACAGGACATGCAAAGGTTCTCCAGTGCCACCTGATCATGGGAATTTTAAAAATTTCATGATATTTATCTAGCCATTTTTCAAGGATAACGTTGGAGGCACTGGGGGTTTCAATTTATACAGGAACCTGTAAATAGTGAGGAATCTCATTGCAATAAAATCTCTGGAGAACTCTCACAGGCAAGGCTTTCCAAAGAGTTGCCAAAAGGTCACATGAAGCCAGGGCCATTGAGGTCTACAATGTGAGGTACATATGTGTTAAGACTCTCAACTATACATGCCAAGACTTTCAGAATAAAATCATGTGATATCCTTGCTGAGATTCCCAGTGATCTGTGGAAAGCCAAAATGGGCATAGATCTCAGTTTCCAAGGGCAAATCTCATGCGTGGCCTCCTAAAATACCAACATAATTTATGGCAATACTTCTCTGAGGTCAGTTCCAGAACTCAGTCTCTAATTGGAATCACACCAGAGTTCAAGCACAGGTTGACCCAGGCATCTCTTCCAACTGCCACACAAATGACCACAATTAAAACCAAAACACTCCCACATGGTACTCATCTTCTTCTATATATACACTCATCATAACCTGTGCCTGGAAGTTTCCATGAGGGGCGCAGTCCAAGACAGTGTCCAAAAAAAGCTTCCTTGCCCCTAATTTGCCTAAAGTCAGGGTGGTCTGGACACCCTTCCTGTGAACCAGGAGTGATCAAATAGACTTGTGTTTAATACTGCTCCACTTCTCCAATCTGAGGCCTACTGACTGTGGGGTTTGGATTCTTTATTTGAATTGGAGTCATGAGAAAACCCAAGCATCTATGGGCTAGAATCTGCAGGGCTTTGAAGAACTCATTTGACCCAAAGGATCAATATTCTCACTGATGTAACTCAGGAACCTTACAGAGGAAGGTGAGACACTTAATCCACAATGATTGCTCTTTTGGCCATTTTGGTTTTGGATGCACACATGGGATCTTTCTTTAGATCGATTAGGTGCAGAGAATCTAAGCCACAGCCTCACACAGGGCCAGGAGGCTGATTCAGTCACATACCTTTCCAAAGCAATTAAGCAAAGAGCCACAGGTGATGCTCATTCATTTCCATTTGAAAACTGTTTTCATCAGGCTTCACAAAGGGTTGGCCTTAGGCAAAGACCTTCCTGACATTCAGGACAACAGAAGAATAGGTAAGCAAAAGGCCCAAAGCAGGGTTTTTCCACTGAGACTCCCTGGTCACACTGATATCTGAGTTTTCTGAGATGCTCGCCATTCCCTTCAGCTATCCAGTACATGGCCATGTCACAGAGCTTTGAGGTGATATATATCTTGGACACAAAACCATGAGACTATTATGGAGAGTGGCCAGAATTCAGGACGAATACAGGAATTTAGGATCATAGTAGGTCTTGCCCATGGATAAGGCAAGCTGCAGTCCATTCATAAATTGGGCAAGATGAATGCTGGGAAGCTTTGTCCTAGACAGGACACACCCATTGTGGCATTCTTTTTTCTAATGTCTACAACCATGGAGACAGGGGGATACACAGACATAGAAACACTCGCCTTGTCAAAGACTTATTGGAAACATTCCACTCCAAAACAAACAAACCGACATTTTTTTTTACCTATTCTCAGAACATAAGACAAAACCACAAACTGTCGTCCACACACACCAAGGCACCTTTTCCCCCAAGTAGGTCTGTGACTATCCGGAGTGTCCTCTGACTGGTAGGCCATATTTCTCAACAATGGCATTTCCTTTCATAGATCTGGTCTCCTTTGACAACTCTGTGAAGTTGTCAGGAGCCAGTGGTGAGCCACTTTCTGTCCTCTCAGGAAAGGCCCCTCTTAAGAGCTATCCTGGCATTTGGCCACGCTCACATTAGTAGGTCCCAAGAAAGACTGACTCTCTCCTTGGTAAATCCAAACAAGTGAGCTCACTGGGACTGGGACTTTTACTGGTAATGGGGGCCTGGCTTCCTGGATCCTAAATTCAGAGAGTCTCATCACCAAGGAAGTAGGTGAGGTCACTTTCTTCAGGAACTGA